>NC_067491.1:49676413-49818913 GCF_947179515.1 Apodemus sylvaticus | reverse complement strand
TTTCCATGGAAAGTGACAGGAAGTGTGGGGCTCCTAGGTGAGAACAGAGAATGCGATGACTCCCAGCTCAAGAAGCAGAAAGAACTATAGTTCAGTGTGTCTATCCAGGGTTTGGAAGACACAAGAGACTCCAAGACCTATCTCCTAGATGGATGCTCTATTAACAGAGAAACTGCATCTCAACTGAGGACCATGGCACAGTGGGTCCGCCATATTCACAGTGAGCTCTCAGGCAGCCAGCTCCCTGCAGCATCGTGCACCACAGACAAATCTCTGAGATGGAGCATGGGTCACAGAAACCAAGTGCATTGTATTCTTGATACACCTAGTAAGCAAGAAGTATCATGAATCTGAGATTGGCTCACCATAGAAACTAATGACGTGGGGTTCGGAGCATGCCTTCAACACGGCTCTTCCTGTTCAAAGCCCAGTTTGCCCTAAAGGTCACCCGAGCCTCCTGGTTTGACTTGGACCTAGTCAGAGGTCTTCCTGAAGACTAGAGCTTTTTGCTTCCATCCCAGATTTCAGCCAGAGGACTTAATCTACCTGCCTAGCTCTCAAAGTACCCCTCAAGTTCACAGCATTATGATGGAGGGACATGTTTCTGAATACTCTGAAGTCTACCTGAGCCAAATCATGTGTGTCACAACTGTCTGTTGACAAAATTAGAGATTCTTAACTGAATCAGGCTCCCGAGCCTTAGGTAACCTTCAGCCTTGACGTGCCCTGGCAAGTAGCACACAAACACCCCTAGCATGCATCTCCATGAAGATCAGGAAACACCCAAGGCATGCTCAGAGAACATCAAATGGATACTTTTGAAGGGCACCTCTCTAACCCAGAGCAATGGTCCATCCACACCATCTGCTGCTGGGCTCTCCTGGCTGTAAAGGTGGCTGGTTCCAGGGAAAACCTTCTCCACAAGAAAGAGAAATGGCTACTGTGTCCTCTCTCCAGCCTTAGCTGCATGCAACCAAGCAGGGAGTTTCCAGAGAGTTCTAGAATATCTGTGTCTTTGCACCAAAAAGAGGGGGGAAATGGGAATGGAAAGAAATTCGGAAATAAAGGTCCTCTCCAAGTGGCAACATTCTCCATTCCTCATTTTATTAAATATCCGCATCTCATATTTCAGGGAAAGTGGGAAAAGCAGACATTCATTCTCTCAGCACTCACTCGTGACCCTTCTTCCCCCTCCCCATAATCTCTAGCCTCCTAATCTCACTAGGAAATGCTGGATGGTGATTGCAAGTTCCTTTATCTGCTTCAGTAATGTGTGTCCCAGAGTGCCTCAGAGCCTGATTCTGCCCTACTTCCAACCTGAAAATTCCAAGCAGAATAATGACCAATGTGGAACCACCCCGATGGCCACAGAGAGGAAGCCTGAACACAATGGCTTTACCCACAGTGCTCACGGGCATCAACAGGAGTTTTCGCCTTCCCAAGCCAGGCTCCCAGATCCACACCATTCCCACGTCTTTCCATGGAGGTGACGTCAGGTGAATGGCCAGGCCCTTAATTGTCTCTTCTATAACAGTATTTTATTTTTATAAATGTGATAGATTTGCTATCAGCTCATTGTGCTGAAAAGAGACCTACTAGCTATAGAAAAGAGAGTGTGGATTTTAGAATCACAGGACGGGGGTTTACATCTCCTGTTCTATTCTTACTCAATGGCTAAGACTTTAATTTTGAGCTTCAGTTTCATGCCTGAAAATTGAACTAAGAATGTATATGTCACTGGCCAGCTGTGGAGATCAAAAGGGACAATGCATGGATGACACCTAATAAATGGTGGCTCCGGGGCTGGAAGATGTGCCAAAGCCTAGAAATGCCAATTGTAGCGTTGAGAATATGAAAATATAATCCACAGAATGAAAAAGAATATTAGCAAATAATGGTAAGAAATCAGAAGACTTTTTTTTCTTGGTTTTGCTTGTTTGTGTGTTTGAGGCAGGGTCTCACTCTATAGCTCTGGCTGTCCTTCCTCTGTAGACCAGGCTAGCCTTGAACTCACAGAGATCTACCTCTGCCTCACAAATGCTGGTGCCATCAAGCCTGCCTGTAGTACTCTTAGGATGCAACCAACAAAAAGACGGCTGAGAAGAAAGGACTTGGGTTGACATCTTGACTTATATTTCCTTAAGAAACAGTGGTTCTGTGTGTCTTTGCATGTGCTGGTTGAAAGTCACTTGCTTTATTCAGGACATAGTGACTCTGCCACCGCTCTGTACCAGTCAGGGCCACAGGTTAAGTCACCATGGTCTGGCACTTAGGCTGCACTAATAACCTTAAAAGCCCTGGCTTTGACCCGTAGCACCACAAGAAGATATACAAGTGACCTGTTAATCACCACACAAAGAAATGTTCAACGTCAATGCTCACTCGAGAAATGCAAACCAACGCCATAAGATATGCTTTACAACTTCTGTGGTAGAGCGATCCAAAAGGCAACAGCAAGGGGCAGCAAGACCCTGGAGAGACTGGAGCCATCCCACACCACTGGTGGCTGTGTGAAGTGCTGTAGCAGCCATGGAAAAACAGCCCGACAGCTCCTCAGAATGACCTGGCAGTGTCACTCCTGCGTATACACCCAAGCAAAATGAAACCATGTTCTCAAGAGCCAAGAGAGCCAGCAAGAGATCAGAGCAGCACTGTGCCTGAGAACCCCAAAGCAGAAACAACTCAAACGTCCTTCAGTGAATGAAAGAATGAATAAAACATGCCAATTAAAGTCCTCATTCGTGTCTCTGTGGCTGTGATAAAACAATGAGTAAAGCACCTGGGGGGGGGGGTTATTTGACTTACAGGACGCTGTCAATCATCTAAGGGAAGTCAAGACAGGAACCTGGAAGCAAGATATAAAGGGGGGGGGTGCGCTGGGTAGGAATGGAAGAATACCGCTTAGCGATTTGTTCTTCAGGGTTTGTTCAGCGCCCTTTCTGCTACAATCCAGTACCACCTGCCCATGGGTGGCACCACCCATAGAGGGCTGGGCTGCTCCCATTTATCAAGAAATGCCCCACAGAAATGTCCACAGGCCAAACGGATGGAGGAGACATTCCCTCTTCCCAGTTATGTCTAGTTTGTGTCATGAAGAAAAGTCCTAGACTGGAGGAAACTGTTCCCAGGTTCAGAGTGCATACTGCTCTTGCCAAGGACCCAAGTTCAGTTCCCAGCACCCACCTCAAGAGGTTTACAACAGCCTTATAACTTCTGCTCCAGGGGATCTGATGCCCTCTTCTGGCTTCCCTGAGCACCTGCACTCACATGCACACAGCCACACACATACTCATATTTTCTCAAACCTCACTACAACATGGACAGCTGCTGAAGTGGGCAGAGCCAAGTTGGCAGATACCCACTACCGTCTGAGTCCACTCCGTGATCTGCCTACTAAAAGGTAAACCTACCGAGACTATGTGTTACTTTCTTTGGACCCCCAGATCCTGAATAATGACATGGGGACATATTTATGTATAACAGCTCAGGCCTTAACTTATTTGTTCCCATTATCTCTTATAACTTAAATTAACCCATTTAAATTAACCTATGTTCTGCCATATGGCTCGTTACCTCTCCTCAGTTTCCTATGTCCAAATTCTCTGTGTCTGGCTGACGAATCCCCCTGCGCCTCTTTCCCAGAGTTGCTACCTCTGCTGGAAGTCCTGTCTGGACTCTCCTCCTTTGCTATCGGCCATCAGCATCTTAATAAACCATCAGAAGGTATTGGAGTGTTTACAAGATATGATGCAGACTTATACAATGCACAAAAAGATCACTCCAACAAGAGACATTGAGTCTGTGGTTGCTTATGAAGAGGAATAAAGAGAAGCAGAGGGAAGATGGACACTTTGGGGGTTTGTAATCTGTTCTAAACTTACAGTGTTGACAGATATACAATGCCTCAAACACACTAAAGAAAGAAACAAAGGTAGAACTCACAACTCATCCAATGAGATCAAACCTGGTTCTCCACTGCAGGGAGCTCAGACCTACTGCCAGGGGAAACGCCTCAGTTCTAAATCCTGGGTCTTAGGTTCTTCTCAGACTGAGGAGCCCTGGACCAAGCATGCCACCCAAGTCAGGTAGTGGAACACACATCATAGACAAGTCAGGTAGTGGCCGCACATCTTCAAGTCCTAAGAAGTTCAAAGCCATGCTGGAGGCAGAAAGACATGTGGAGGGTCTCAGTCACTCATTGTTGAAGAAACCTGTGAGAATGTGTTTTCATTCTGCCTGTATGAAGGCATATGTGTCAAGGCAAGAGGAATGAACTTACTTCATGTAAGAGTTTGCTCAGTTAAGGGATTCAGTAAATCGCTTAGTACACAAGTGTGAGTTCTCACCCCCAGGACTTGGATAAAAATAAATAAAAAGCCAGGTGAAGCAATGTGTGTCTCTAATCCTAAAGCTGGAAAGGCACTGGTGAGAAGCTCCCTGAGGCTTCTAGTCCAACTAGTCCAAGTTGTGATCAAATCAGTGATCCAGGTCCAAGAGAGAAAGATGCTGTCTCAAACACTCCAGTAGGGATCTGGTAAAAATAGCTCAATGGATAAAGACATTTGTGGCTGTATCTGAAGACCTAAGATGGGCTGTCCTCTGACCTCCATATGAATACCATGGTGCATGTGTCCTGTACACACCACACACAAACACACACACACACACACACACACACACACACACACACAGTAGAGAGAAAGAAACATACAGACAGACAGGAACACAGAGACTAACTCTAGCTTATAGAGCCCACAGAGAAAAGTATTTCCATTTCTCTGAACAATGCCTGCATATTGTAACTACAGTCTTCATTTTCCTAAGTTTGCTACTTACCGCTTCTGCCTACCTCTAGGATGCTGCGGTCTTCTCCCCACCCCCAGCACCTAAGCTAACAGAGCACGTGGCATGTAGGTGCTCTGCTCCCTGCCAGCCACAGAGCTGTCCTGAAGGTCACCATCCTGAAGGAAGATGCATGGAATGGAGGTAGCAGGCTCACAGGAAATTCTGCAAGAGCACAGTAATGCTCACAGGAGGATCTTTAGTCCAACCTGGGAACATAGTGCATTTCAGACCAGCCTGGACTATGAGGAGACTCTGTCACAAAAAAAATAAAACCAAACCCAACAGAGCGGTTTGTCGATTATAATCTCTTCTCTATTTACCAACTTACTCCTTTCTTCTGCACTGGCCAGGACATTCTTACCAGTTTCCTGACATTCTATCAAGGCTGGGAGATGCTGGCTGTGAAGCCAGTGTTTCTGTGCTGTGACTGTGCTGTGCTGACCCTGCTGAGAGGCTGCCACGTTAAACAAAAGTCTCTGGCACTTGAGGCTGCAATGCAAGATCCACCTCCCCACAGCTCTGGGTCGTTTGCACTGGCTTCAGAAGCATCACAAAGGTCCAGACTCACACAAAGACACCGAGTAAGTTAAGCAAGAGACAAGAATGCCTGACTGATCTGGGGGGCTCCAGGGTCCCCAGCCAAAATTCCCCCATCAAAGACACAAACAAAAAAAAATCAATTTTGAATGGATTTGGACAAACAGTTCTGCCAGGACATTCCAGCAGTGTCTAAATACCAGCGGCAGACATGGAGAATCAGTGGTCTTCTGAGGATCAACCCTGGGCTGCCAAGGCTGCCAAGGAACCGGATACCCTCAGCTCAATCAGCCAGTCCCCTGCCTCTGTCTCCAAGACCTCCTCCACCAAGACCGGCTGGCAGCCTAAGTCACCATGACGCATGACTTTACTCCACACACTAGAATCATGGCAGCAGCTACCTTAAGGGCAGTTGATTCTTACACTCTTTGCTATTTAGCAGAGAGAGCAGACATAACACACTCGTGCTCAGAAGAAATAAGCAAGGGTTTTGCCCTTAAAGCTCAGAGCAACTGATGGCCAAAAAAACAGAATGCTGCTTCCACTGTGCCCCTGATTCCATGCCTTGATAGCTATGGGATACTACAAGCATCCCCTCTGCTACATCACTGCACCCCTGCATGGAGAAAGAGGCGTTGCAGGAACAAAATGACAGGGGTGTTTGTTCTCTGATGTGAACTCCAAAAACTCTATCATGTCTGCTGCAATCCTCAGGGATAAGGAGGCGTGGGGAGGGGGGGGCAGGGGAATTACAATCAATCAATGATGTCTACAATCAATTAGTGATGTCTATGATGTCTGCAATCAATTAATGATGTCTGTCATGGAACAAGAAAGGAACCTTCCAGTGTTCGCCTCCTTTGTCAAGCCTCCTCATTAAGCAGAGAAGGAATTTTCCTATTTTCACACAGAGAATGGCTGTCAATACCAAGGCTACCAGAAGGAGGGCTGAGCAGGGATGGATCTCTGTCTTGGACTGTCTCTTCCTCCCAGTCATTGAGGAAGTGAGATATTCCTCTCAGTCTGGAAGCATCCTGTGTCTCAGAAGAGGATGATGTGGGGAAACTCTGCTATTTAAAGTTGAAGTCTACCGTTGTCCAGATAGCCTTCTGGGGCTCAGTGTAATGTGGAGGACTCCCCTCCTTGGGAGATCTTCTCCTTTTCTGACCCTCTCTAGAGAGTTCAAAAAGCCCCACACTTCTACCTACAGAATGTCACATAGCCTTGGTTAAGATTACAGGTTCAACTTCCTTTCTCCTGATGATAACCTGTTCAGCTAGCTAGCACCTGAAATGCTTCCCCATGCTAATGTGGCATTGTAGTCCCCTAAGCCTTCAGCCAATGACCTTTGCCCTCCCCATCTCCCCAAATTATATAAGTCAAGTAAAGTTGATCTGCCTCCCCAAAGATGGTCCCAGTTCATCTTTACTCACTGTACATACTCACGGGGTTTCCAAACCTGCCCCTTCCCCCAACCACCACCACCCCTCCACCCCCAGCTCTCATCTCTGCCTCCTTTTTCCAAGTAGACCAATATCTGCCAACAATCCCACAAGGGCACGGAGAGGAAAAAGAAAGGGCTCAGGTGAGTCTAGGACAATGGGGCAAGGAAGCATCCGAACTCATCTCCCCTTTGAAAAGAAAAGGAGAAAAACTCCAGCTAGAGCCAGCGGCCACGCAGGAGCATCCTTCCACAAACAGACCTAGACCCAGACAGAATGGCGAGGAGGGGGTGCATGATGATTTGGGGAGCTAGGAACCTTATCTTCTGCTATACACTGTCAGTGAGAAGAAATGGGTGTCTTGTCTACATAGCTTTGGGCTGGGGAAAAGAAGTATTTTTAACTTTGGGGGGTTTTATTTTAATTTACACAGACCTCTCAAGACCATGGCATACGGTATACTTAGGGTAGGAAAAAGCCACGTTATGTAACAATCCAACCAGGGGGAAATCCCCTCAGATCTACAAGGAACCATAAATTGGACCTGAGCTTTCAAAACAGATTCTGATTTATTTTGTTGGTTGGCTCACTATGCTTCTTGTAACACAAAAACAATACCAAGAAGCCTGAATCACGGGGGCCTGATGCTATCTGCTAGGTTTGGCTCCGGTTCTCCAACCTCCCTGCCTGTCTGTGTCTGAGTGAAAAGAAACTAACAACTGTGTTATTCTGGGTTGGGAAAAAGCACATTCGTCCACATTAGCACATTAGCAGATTAGCTGGCTTCCAGGAGCCCCACCCTGAGGAAACCGACAAAGGAAGTCCACATTTCAGGGGAGGCACGAGGGTCAGCGAGGCTCTGAATAAGAGGAAAGAAAGTCAGATATCTCAGCATGCTTGAAATCAGAGGCCAAGGTGGGGATTCTGGGTGGTTGGCTAGGTGAGGGAAGGGCCAAGAGGCCTAGAAGAAGGACAGGTATTGTGGATGAAAACTCTGTCTCCACGTTATCCAAAACCAGCCTACAGCTCACAGACTGTCCTGCGGACTCCATTGGCCACTCTTTGAGGTGCCTGTTTGGAAGGTTTCAACTCGCTTGTTCATGGAGATTAGAGCAGCTTTTTTCTATTTCAAAAAGTATACACACCTATATACACCCTCAGGGAACTCGGCACAGCACAGCAAGATCCTATAGAAAGACCTTTTGGGTCAAAAGAGTTTCAGCCTGGAACACTGATGTTTAGATTCATGGGATCTTAGCTAAGCCCATTGCTGAGAACTTAAAGATCTCGGGCAGGATTTTGTTTTCTTTCCATGGGGTAGTTCCTACTTTATGAAAGGAAAAATTTTTAGCCTCTGTGTTTATAAATGCAATCATGATCATCACTACCAGCTCCCCCAGCCCACAAGAAAGAAAGGTTTGTACTGTCGAAGGCATAAAATCCAGGAAAGCATTCTCAGGAGGTAGCTGGGTTCTCTGATGAGCAGGCCAACAGGGCTTGTTAACCTTGACTTTCTCTCTGCACCTCGCTGAGGGAGGCTCACACAGAGGAAGTGAAGGCTCAGCCCCCGTGGGCAACAAGCAAATCTTCTTTGTTCAACAGAATAAATACAAGGAGTCCTTGCTATAATCAAGTCATTGTGCTTTTCGAAGCAGGAACAGAAGGTCTTTAGATGGAGAGCCCTATTGGCAGAAATAAATGTAAATAACTAGGAAATTGAAGGATGTTGGGGAGGCAGAAGAGGGCATGAGAGAAGGCACTCAGAGCTGTGAATACAGAGAGGAAGGAGCGTCCAGCTGAGGTAGCCAAGGAAAAGATGCCACAGAGGATTTGGTGGTGAAGTTGCGATGGAGAAACAACCTCTGTTTGTCTCCAACAAACATGGCGCCAAGACCCACGAAGCCTGAGTTCCACAGTTTTGAACAAATCTATTTGCATTCTGAGTCTCTGTTTTCCTCCAGCATAAATTAGGGTCAAACCCAGGCATAGGTTGAAAAGATTAAACAAGGTGATTAATCGGGAGAGTTCCAGGCATAAAAAACATTCTCAAGAAATGTCACTCTGTAATTAGTTTCTTAAAGATGAGAATTTATGGGAATGATACAACACGGCCAGGCAGGAAGTCTTGATTGGCCAGTAGGGGAAATGACTGGTCAGATGCTCAAGCCTAGAAAGTTTGATCTGCTGCCAAAAATCATCAGGGTAAATGAATCTACTCAGAAGGGCCCTCTCACAGGATCCAGATCAAAGCTAACAACAGGTCTCTCTCGGAGACAAACAATAGCGTCCTTGGCCTAAGTCTCCTTGTCATAAAAGGCCTTGGGTTTAGATTTCTGACTTTGCTTCCAGTTGAGTTTCTACATAAAATCAATCACAGAGCCTCGCCATCTAGTGAAGACCTGTATAGACATATACCCTACACACGGTTGGGCATGTCTCTTGCTCTTTAATTAATCAAGTGCCTCAAAATATGGAAATGATTCAAGCTGTTCTTGTCCTCTGAGGTCCAAGGGCAAGCGGAGATGACCTGAGGTCAAATTGCAACAGGGAAGCCTGTGTGCTTCTACCCAGTGGGTGCAACAGACTGGCCTACAGCTGCACTGTGGTACCTGGCAAGAGAGCACATCACACGGAGAGTTGGGAGAACCAGAGGAGCACAGTGGCTACAAAAGACGGAAGAGAACCTAAGGCCTGTGAGACTATCCAGATTGAGGAGTCAGTATAAATGTTTCTCCATCGAGCCAATTTAGAGCCACACTGGGGTGTTTCTGGTCTCTACACACCTTATATCAGGACAACATTGTTTCCTTCCACCATCTCAGAAAGGTCTGTTCTTCCTGCAGACGGCCCTTCCTCCCACATGGAATGTGTCAGGAGTGGCATCAACTGTTTCATCACATTTGCTAAAAGTATTATGGACCAGACCATAAAGGAATGTAATGACCAATGAGCAAAATCCCCTCCCCCAACCACCCCCACTGTGACCATCAAGACACTCATTCTCAAAAGGTTGCCTGGTTCACCCAACTAGGCCCTTTGTAAATGTGCTGGTTTAAATGGGTTTGGCCCCCACAGACTCATGTATTTAAAGGCTTGGTCCACAGGGAGTGACAATATTGGGATGTGTAGCCTTGTTGGAGTAAGGAGAGTGTTACTGTGACAGTTTGAGGTCCTATACTCAAGATCTGCCCAGTTCAGAAGAGTCAGTCTTCTCCTGTTGGCCTTCAGATCAAGATGTAGAACTCTTGGCTCCTCCAGCACATCTGCCCAGATGTTGCCATGCTTCCTGCCATGATGATAATGAATTAAACCTCTGGACCTGTAAGCATTCCAGGGTCTATAAACGGCATGCCAGACGTGTATGTGAGGAGCTATAGCAGCTCAGAGAGGGCTCCACCCTGAGAGGAAGATGCCACCAGAGCTGAACCTTAAGGAAAACTGGTCAACCAGACCAGATTCCCAGAAGGAAAGCCTGAGATATGGGCCTTGTGGAGGTGGCAATGATGTCATCTTGGAAGAGACCTGACTGAATTAGGCTGGAAAGGATGGCAGAATAACACATGTTCCCTCTGGCTCCGCATGAGCCGGTTCCCACAAAGAGGGAATAACCCTCCCATCCCTGGTACCCCATAGCATCCTGTTAGTGGCTCCTGGCTGCCCAGAGTCATGGCTGCGCCCCACAAATTTGTAGACATTTCCCCCCTCTGTGAGCTTGCCTAGCCACAGATAGCATCCTGACAGGAAGTAGAACTGCATGTCAGTAGAGTCAGAGCAGTGGGAGAACAAAGGGAGCCCACTGCATCTCTGCGGGTCAGATGGGTCATAAGGGAGAAGACAGTATGAGCAGAAACCAGCCAAGCCTTCAGGCTGTGCATAGGATGGGACTCAGCCCAGACAGAGAGAGATCAGGGGATGGACAAGAGCTGGGTCTCTCCACTGTGCCCCGTGTCTCTTGTATCATAGCCACAGCGGTGTGACTAAGAAGTACCCAGTGTTTATTCCATGGTCAATATTTTACTCCTCTGAGAGCTTCTGCTTGTTTCTTTTGCCATCCAGGGGCTATCTGTGTGAAGCAAGGGCATGCTTGGTCCTGCTGTACTGGTGAAGACAATGAAACTGAATGACAAGTGATCTAACTTGTGTATCACAGGCCTGGGACTTGGAACCCACTGGTTGTCTGAGCAGGCTCTACAGTAGGACAGGTGACTTTGCATCTTCTATATCTCGCCCGGACTGCCCCATGCTCCTAATACACTCTCACTGACACGACCTCTGGGTACTTCAGCCCTGGCATTAGAAAATCATCAGAAAACAAGAGAAACAGCAGCAACTCCGACTAAACAGCTCCTGGAGCTCTCCGGCTGAAGCCAAGACAGATTCCCCTTTCTGTTCCATCTCCTTCTAGCCCTTGACACATCTTCTCCCACAGCCCATGAAAACCAAGAAGCAAGCATCCCATCGGGATCCCAACAAGGCTCACGGAAGCAGGTCTGACCCTGGGCGTTTCTTACCATGCTGGTTAGTCGGACTAGCCTGCCTGATCCCTGACCTCCTCCATTTGTCTGCAAAGCATGGCAAAAGAGACAGAAGCCTGACGGAGAAGCGTGGGTACCTATAAGGCAGTCACACAACACATAGAAAAGCCTGTGCTAAAGGCAGAAGTTTGGCAAGTAGAACATCCTGTGATTCAGTCCCGTGGGTGCAGTCAAGGCCACTGCCTCCAGGAGGTCAGGCAGGGACAAGGATGTAGGACCTCAGAGCTAGGTAGGAACTACTGTCAGTCTCTATTGCCCATGCACAGTCTGGGTGCTTAATACATGTTAACTGACTACTAGTCATAGTACAGGCTTGCGGATGGTCACACAAAAGACCAGGATACGACAGCAGGCACTGAGGATCAACTGTCACCGTCACCCTAAGGTTCATCCACAGAGGATCCTAGAAAGAGGTGAAAGAGGTTACTGATCACTCTTCCCCTGTGCTGTTGGGCCTGGATTCCTAGGTCCTAGACTGTTCTACGACAACTAGGGGCAAAGGTAGACTCCAAGCTTTGTTCAGCAGAAGTGTGGGTAGCTTTTTTATTTTTTTAGCATTGGCATTTTTAATTAAATCACAGCTAAAATAGAGTTCTTAATTTAAAAAAAAATACCTAAGCAATTTTATGTCTCCAACAACATAAACAGTGAATATCATAATTAAAATGCAAAATGCAGCTTTTCCTGTGTGTTTTTAATCCAACAACAAAATAAGTAGCACAATATTTCAGTCAGCTGTAGTTTTCTGTCTCCACTGGGTTCATTTTTTCCTCTGATGTGGTATTAATTTTTATCACATCCAACACACTGATGTGTCTTTACAGTTTTCTCACTGTGATAACTCCTGAAGTAAGTTGCAGTGAAGAGCCTATTCAGAGTTTTTTTTTTTAGAAGTGTGGGTAACTTAACTCTAGATGAGCGAGAGTCCTATAGACTGTACTTCGAGGCTCAATGGGACTTATGGCTGATAATAAAAAGATGATAGAGAGATAGAGAGAGATAGAGAGAGAGAGAGAGAGAGATAGACATAGATACATAGATAGACAGACAGATAGGTAGGTAGATAGATAGATAGATAGATAGATAGATAGATAGATAGATAGATAGATAGATAATGGTAGGTAGATGATAGACAGGCAAACAGACAGATACATAGATCAACACAGATAGATGATGGATAGATAGATAGGTAGATAGATAGATAGATAGATAGATAGATAGATAGATAGATAGATAGATTGATGATAGAAATGATAGACAGACAGACAGACAGATGATAGTAGGCAGGCATATACATATTTATCCTTTGTTTCTCAAGTACTCTGTGGCCAGGTTTCCAGACAGTTACTGGGTTTTTAATTAGTGAATTAAATAAACTCTTTGACACATGAATCTCTTGGTTGGTTTTATTTTTTTCTGCTTGTTTTTCCAGTCAACTTTTAACCTTCTGAATTTTATATTTTCATACCACACACAGAGATAAGACTTTCTCAAGGGGCCTTTTAAAGGGAGCCACGTGATTCCTGGCTGAGCAAACACATCCCAATAATGCCTTGCTAACTCAGATATGCCACTGGGCAGCACTGACCCTGGCCCCTGCCTCCAGCACAGACACACTGGAGCTTTGGGCTTTGCTCCCAAACTGGATATATGAAGCCACTGAAGAGTGTTTCTTTCCTGCTTAAAAAAAAAAAAAAAAAGTCCTAAATCAGAGTGACGTGAACCAGACCCCTGGAGTTCACCGATTCTTTGGCACCACACAAGGACAACATTCCATGCAAATATCCTCATATTTTTCTACCCAGCTAGGTGTCTCCACATGGGATGGTGGAGAGATAAGTGAGGGAAAAGGCTGGAGATCTTGGACACACACACACACACACACACACACACATACACACATCTGTCATTCTACCACTACCTTACTGATCAAAACACACACGACCACATCCCACGTCCTTCTGCTATCTGTCGAAGGCTATCAGGAACATTAATGCCTTTGAAATCCCAGTGAGCTGGGCAGTGGTGGTGCACGCCTTTAATCCCAGCACTTGGGAGGTAGAGGCAGGCGGATTTCTGAGTTCGAGGCCAGCCTGGTCTACAGAGTGAGTTCCAGGACAGCCAGGGCTATACAGAGAAACCCTGTCTTTAAAAAACCAAAAGAAAAAAAAAAAGAAAGAAACCCCAGTGGAAAGCTGCGTCTTCCAGGTTGAGAATGAAAGGCTGTTGGCCTTGGGCAGCTGTCCTTGGATTGTACCCCTTACTACCAGGAATGAGCAATAAAGGAGAAACTCAGCTCCAGCAATCTCCTTTCCCCATCCAGTAGAATCTCAGTGAAAAGTGGTGGCAGATGGTAGGATGAATAATTTATACTTCCCAAGGAGTGTTACGACATGGAGAGTGGAACTGAGTAGAAACAAGGGGATCGATGGAAACCCTGTTTCCTGAGTCCAGAGTGTGGAGAAAGCTGGGGGGCGGGGTGCAGCCCAGGTGAAGGTAATGCAGGTAACCGGGGATGGATACAAGACACATTAGGTCAGGTGATCAAGAACTGATAAACTGCATAGGAGTAATAAGGAATGGGAGGATCAAGATGCTACTTGGACTTGAGTAACTGGATACAGGGAGGTGGCCTCGGCTGGGGAGGGAGGCAGGAAGGAGTACATTTTAGACAAGGGAATCCAGTGGGGGAGAGAGGGCATCCTCCCTCCCGGTTCCTGTTACAGTTGGAAGCCCTTGGAACAACGTGGACAGAATCACACAGGGAGTGCATTAAAATATCTTCCATCTCCATTTTATTCAGCACTCCTTCACCATCTCTTTAATCTTTGTATTCTAGAAGGTCCGTTGCCCTTTTTCACACCACAGCTAAGTGCAGCAAGAGTGTGTCCCTTTGGTAATGCTCTGCACCTGTGCCCTTGGCATGTGATTCAGGAGACCACCCACACGGCAGAATCACGGAAGTTTGTCTGTTAATAAAAAACATAGTTGTGTACCTGTCTCCTAGTGATATTCAGCATTCAGAGAATGTAATGCAATTTTTGGTGGTAAATAAGCACATAAAAATATTGAATAATAAAAGTGGAAAATCCAATATAAAGCTACATAGTTTCCATTGCAAATGGCTAGTATAACTGTATTGAAGTTTCCTGAAATGTACAGACTTGAGGTCTGGTTGATTTTGGGGTGGGGTATATATCATTTGCAAGTTTTTGATAATAAGGCATATAAAAAGAAAAAATTTTTAAGTGATGCATGACTCTCAAAGGACACTGAAGGTTGATCTCTGTCTTCCAAATACATACTCAAACATGTGCACCTGTGTGCATATGAAGACAGACAGAGACACACATGTATGTACAGAGAGATAGAAAGGGAGGTAGAGAGACAGAGAGAGAATGGGAGGGGGAGAGAGGGAGAGAGAGAGAGAGAGAGAGAGAGAGAGAGAGACTATGAAACTGTCTTGGCTGTCAAAGGGTCCCAGGAAAAGCTGCTCCAGAACTACGTCCCGAGGGGTCACCTCCACCTCTGAGGCAGGACTGTGACCTTGCTTCCTATTGGAGATGCCAAGATCATTCCCAAAGCATTGAACTGTGCGGCAGCTGGGCCTCATTAGCCATGACTGTGACTCTGTCCCCGGCCTCTGAAGTTCCAGGAGCTTTCAGTAGCAACAAATGAAGCTTACTGTAGTGGATCTTTCCAACCACTTAGCATGGTATCAATAAATGGTGTCATCCAAAAGGAAGGGACACATTACATACAGGGGTAATTATATAGACATGGGCAGTGGGGATTGGTGAATGAGAGGAAGAGCTGAAGAAATTAAAGGAGATCTCGTCTCATTGGGGGTTTTGGGGGTTTTTTGTTTTATTTGGTTTTTTTGTTTGTTTTCTTTTGTTTTGTTGCTTTTTAATGCTGTCTATAACCAACAGCTCTTCTTTCAATGTTCTTTGGCCTGTGTTCAACCTCTCAGATATATACTAGCTCCCAGGGATCCGAAAGACAGAGCATAGGCAGTCCCAGCCCTCAGAGCCACCATTCCGTGAAGTGGGACCAAATGAGTGGAAAAGCAAAGCATGCTGGGAAACTTCAAAGCAGCCGCAGCCTTAGCCGGTGTAACAGTTGTCCTGCAGATGAAAGAACAGAGTCTGGGGTGGGGATGGGGAGAATTCACAGAAGACTGGCAAATGAGGTGGCAGTTACAGAGCAACAGACGAGGGGATAGAGGCATTGCAGGCTCTGGTTCTAGGATGTTGGTGGGGGTTTGTTTGTTTGTTTGTTTGTTTGTTCTTATTTATAGGACAGGTCTCCTGGAAGTCACATTTAAGTCAAACCTACAAGGGCAGCTATTATAAATAATAGATATAAAATAAAATGCTGGTTAACCATTGAAGTCTAAATAGGAGTGAATGGACATGTGAAAATTAAGAAGCTGGGGGTGGGGTGGAGAGACGGCTCAGTACATAAGACCACTTACGCCTCTGCTAGAGGACTCAAGTTCAGTTCCCAGCATGCACACTGGGTGGTTCAAAATTACCTGTAACTCCAGCTTCTGGCACACCCAATGCTTCTAACCCCCATGGGTACCATGGGCACCAATAAACACACACACACACACACACACACACACACACACACGCATTCACATGCACACATTCATGCCCACGCGCACACAGCCAAAAATAAAATTAAAAGCTGTTAATGTACAAAGTGCCAGTACTGATCCCTTTCACCAGTTCAGGAAAGGATCGTAGTTGTCCATGTTCTTTTGGCTTTGCTACTGTGCGAGTGTGTTGGTGTCCCTACTATCCAAAACTTGGGAGACACAGCTCTCAGGCTCCACCTCAGACCCACCAGATCGGCATCCGTGTCTTACTAGAGAGGATTCATGAGCTCTTTGAGATCAGAGAAGTCTACACGCTGTCTCACAATCTGGGCTACGGGTTAGAAGCAGCTGGAACCAGTGCAAACAAAGTTGCCCAATCCAAGTTTGGAGATTAACTGCACATTGCCAAGTTCCCTGGTTTATTATTTCCAGTGGGATGTCAGCTCATGGCATTTGGGTGCCTTGTTTCCCTAGCTGTGTTGTAGGCAGCTCCTCGAAGGATTCCAGTGTCTCCTGTCACCCAAGACACATTCATTGTGCCAACCCCCTCAGTGCAGAGAAGAGGGACAAGTGACTTCATTCTTTTTCTTTTCTTTTCTTTTCTTTCTTTTTTTTTTGGGGGGGGGGGGTCAAGAAAGGGTTTCTCTGTGTAGCCCTGACTGTCCTAGAACTCACTCTGTAGACCAGGCTGGCCTTGAACTCAGAAATCTGCCTGTCTCTGCCTCCCAAGTGCTGGGATTAAAGGCATGCGTCACCACTGCCCGGCTAAGAGACTTCATTCTTAATATAAAAAGGCAACTGGAATGACCCTGGTCAATTTGTGCTGCTTTGACAATAGCTCTTAGCTGGGGTGCTTTCCAGTCAATTTAACGTTCCTTCCACATTGTTCCAAAGGCCCCAGGAAACTACAGATTGAAGGTCCAGCAGGTCCAGTGTCCTCGAGAGCTGTTTCTGCTACGGGATGGTGGTTGGGGACTGCCTCCTGCAAAACGGGTGGTGCCCTGTGTTCTCACCCCAACAAAGCAGAGGGGGAGAGAGAGTTAGCTGCCTTCATCCCTGGGCCATTTTATAAAGTGCTAATCCCACTCATGAGGGTGGAGACCTTGTGACTTAGATGCTTCCAGAGGCCACACCCCTTCCTAGTACACAGGGGGATTTTGTTTCAGCATGATGTGGGAGGAGTCACCATCATTAAACTAAAGCAGAATGCTGGCCCAGCATCTGCAAGGTCTTGGGTTCTGCCGCCAGGGCTACACCATACCAGGTGTCAAGCCCAAGACCTGTCACTAAGCACTTGTTCAGCCTTCAGCCTCACTCTCCTCACTTGCCAAGTTTGACGGAGCCGATGGCCGTGCTGGAAGCTGCCAAAAAGAGATGGCCTCGCTCACTGGACTTTAGTCAGCAGCCACGGGAGGAAGTGCAACAGCCACAGGCACCTGAAGTCCACCACAAGTCAACAACTTAGCATGGAAGGGAATCCTCACTTGCCCCGCTGAACTGACAACTGGGATTGCAAATTTACAAATGGCCCTGGGGCTGGGGACAAGCTATACCACACCTGAATGCTGGTCCGTTAACAAAAACAAAAACAAAGCAAAACAAAACAAAAATGAGAAATCAAATATTTATTATTTTAGGACACTAAGGTTTAACTACATGTTTGTAGTTAAATAATAAAAGCCAAGTATTTGGAGCACCCAATTACTGCAAAATTAAACTGACTCTGTCTCAAAAAAACAAAGGAAAAAAATTAAACCATTCACAGTGCTTAAAACATGGCCTGGCCTCTGAGAAGCGTCGAATACATTTTATTTGTAGAAAGCAGTGGTGGCCCTTTCTGTCTTCTGAAAATGCTGAGTCCCTTATTAGTAAATGGTCCTAGTCACCTCTCCCTCCTTAAAGCTTCCTTCTCTACATTCCTTCTATTCAGCCAACACCCCCAGCCCATACCCTGTTATCTCTGCTGTGGCTGTTCCTTCTTACCCAGAAAACAAATAAACAACAGCCAAGTGGCCCATGCTTTGCAGTAGACAGAATGAAAATGTCCCTTACAGGCTCAGGCACCTGAACACTTATTCCCCAGATGATGCCACTGTTTGGAAAGGGGGTGCAACCTTTGCTAACAGTATATGCCACCCCACCTGCCTCCAGTGTGGCTTGTTGATTTCAGCCAACATATGCCCTTTGTGTCTGAGGTCCTCAGCTCATTCCTGTACTTGCTATCAAGAACCCTAACCTTTTCAGAAACGGATGGGAACGTCCTGAGAAAGAGATGAAATCAACATCTAGAGCATATGTTGGATATAAGGTAGCAAGAAAGGACAGGGTACTGGAAGATAGCTTCAAGGAAAGGACATTCCCCAAGATGGGAGGAGAGATAGATCGGTTTTTAAAACATACTTCACACGAATGCCTTGCTACACTCTTTAATAGCCACAGAAAGCCCAGTTCTTATTTGACCTACAGAGTCCTCCCTCCATTGTCTCCGCCTTCTTGGCTTCCGACTCTCACCTCACTTCTTTTCCCTTTACTTCTCCAAGTTCCTGACGCACTGGCATTTCCTTCCCCTGCCCCCGGAAGTCATTGTAATAGAGCCAGCTGAGAGCAGGGCTTCTGGAACCAACACTATACATTCAACTTCCGGCTTGGCTTCTCCTGACTGTGTGACTTTGAGTGACTTCATCTTTGTGTGCATGTGGGTGTGGGACATTGGGAAGGCCCATTTCCTCATCTGGAAAATGGCGATAACAAGAAGCCAGCCTTTATAAACCTTGCATTGCATGGCATGATTCATGAAAGTCACCCAGACCAATTCTTCAACGATTTTGCCTTCCCACCACAAGCAATTGCCAATACCCACCCCGTCACCCTGCCACTCACCCAACTCTTCACCCTTCAGACGTTCTCTCCAGTGTCTTATGGGATCACTTGCTGATAAGCACAACTCAAACTCTCCTGTTACAGGAGTACAGGGTCCAACGTGTTTCTCTTCCAGAGCTGCTCTGAGCATTAAAAACCTAATTTTACCTCATTCCATTACCAAAGCAGTTGCTTGTCCAACCCTGAATGTGTTCAAGCCCTGAAATTACTTCTAACTGACTTTCTGGGGACCTCCAACTTCAGCAGTGTCATAGATACACTGAGAACAATTTACAAGGTAAGCAATGATTGATTCATTAACAACCAGCTGCTGACTAAGCTATGTCATCAGCTTTCAGTAATTTTGCTGGTGGTGTGCTCACAGTGGTTAGATCTAATATGACTCTACCGGGAATCGTCACTATGACAGTCTTATAAGGTGCTGTAGAACCCTTGGCATTCTCAAATGAGTCAGAGATGCTACAGGTGCAGGGAGTAAGAAGAAAATCTGAAATGACAGAGTAAATGCAAATATGTGAACAAACAGTATCCAGCAACTTTGGCATCATCAAGTTCTTCACAACCATATTGGGAAAGTTTTGGCAGAATTCCATTCTCAGCAGATTACCTGAAGACCAAGAATAATGATGATAAAAAGGCAAAAACATCCTCTCTCCTTCGCAGTGGTGATTGGTTTGTTTGTTTGTTTGTTTGTTTGTTTGTTTCTTTCTTTCTTTCTTTCTTTCTTTCTTTCTTTCTTTCTTTGTTTTTGGATTTGGCTTTTTTGAGACAAGGTTTCTCTGTATAGCCCTGACTGTCCTGGAACTCACTCTGTAGACCAGGCTGGCCTTGAACTCAGAAATCTACCTGCCTCTGCCTCCCAGAGTGCTGGATTACAGGCATGTGCCACCACCGCCAAGCAGTGATTGGGTTTTTATTTCTGTATTCCCCAACACTCAATGTAGGGCCCCACCTGTAGGAACTGCTTCATAAGTACTGATAAATAGACTGTGGATGAGTTTTAGATACCTAGTAACCAGACAATTGTTCTTTAGACTAGAGACTATAGCTCCTAAAAAGTAGCACTGCTTCTAATTAATAAGTCAGTTAATTAATTAAATGTTAAATAAAATCATGTCATTTGCATGGAGAAAAAAGTCACTTAAGCATCAATTACCATGCTTTCTTATTCCTATGTGCTGGTTTTGTTTCCTAGTAGTCAAGCCCTGGTTTTCCTCTATAACCCCTCTCCTAGTCCTACTCTTAGTGCGTTGGGTAGGACTTGGGAACACTTCATCATGAGCCACAATACTGGACACGTAACCCTCACCTTCCCATTCAAAATAGTACACCCTCCTGGACATAGTTAGTGATGGGGCAATGATTCACGCCATGGGAAGCAATCCGATGGAAGTAAATCTGGAGACTTTGGTTTAAGCAACCAGGAAATGTTGATTAGAACCAGATTCTTTCCTCTGTGGAGTTGGGGAAGGAGATGGTAAGACAGGGAAGGCCTGGGGCCCTCCAAGAAAGTCTCTCAAAATTAAAACCCAGAGGCAGCTCAATAAAGAGGAGGACAGACGAGGTATTACATCTTTGAAGCTCCAGGACGAAGCCTTGATGCAGTCTAGGGATTCTGATCGGGTTTGTTTTCTCTGCCAATTAAAAACTGAAAAGCCAGGAAAACCATCTCAAGTGGACCAGGTCTGCATGGAGGAATCTTAAAACACCACAAACAGGAATGGACAGAATCAGCAGATGAAGAAAGGAGTTTATTAAACGATCCTCTGCAAAGCAGAGGGGGACTCCAGGAACTTTTAATGCCCCTGAAGAGTTTTCCTCCTGTAAGTTAGGGTTGGTCAGTTTGAAGAGAGAAGGATGATTGATCCACAACTGTTGTGTAAAATGTCCTGATCCTGATTTCAATTTGTTGAACCAGCCCATCAGCACAGGGCCTGCTCGGGAGAGACAAAAGCCTACAATCAAGTCAGAAGGGTGAGGAAGGAACTGCCATCTTGGATGTTTGTCACCATTATTGCTTAGGCAAGGCTCCTCTCCCTAGCTGTCTGCTCACCAGGGTGTCTGTCTAAATCCTAGTCTCTCTGACACCCCTGAACTCACACTGCCCCAATGCTTTTGCCCCAACAAAAATCTTGTTTTACTTAAAGTGCTTTGAAATGGGTACTGGAGGCCTTGACTAATAACCCTCTAAATACATCTGAGCTTTTCCCTTGGTTTGGTTTGGCTTAAGCTAAGGACCCAAGCATCCCATCTATACTGCTCTGTGCTTGGAATTTAGTACTGCAGGAGTCTCAAGGCCACAAAGACCCCTAGGGTGACAAATAAAGCTGTGGTGACTGTAACCCCCAAGGGTTAATGTAAAGTTAATTGCATCTGATGGCAACACCTTCAGTGAGAAGTCACCCTCATGCCATTGTAACATCAAATCATCTCCCATTAATTGGCCCCTGTTTCTCTTCAGTCCCTTCTTGCTGTTAAATATTTGTACTGGCATTTTAGTCAGGAAGAAGTTAGTGAGCCTAATTGCTCAGCCTGCACTTAACTGACAGCCCTGTTACCAGATAGCTCCAGAAAGAAAACAATGGGGGGCTTAACATTGCTGGAGAAGGAATGCCAGGTATGTGGTCATAAAATCTAATCAGTTGAGAGCAGGGAGAGCCGGGATGAGCCTGCTAATCTTTTCTGGGTCTCAAAACATGAGGTGCTTCCAGCATTAAACTCTTTTCACAGGGTTTGGGAATTCTTTTTAAACTGGTAAAAAAACATGACTTTCTTACAAATATAAACAGGACATATGCATCAGATTTTAGTGTATCCACCAATTGATGAGGGAGCCAGAAGTGTTAAACTGGTTCAAAGGATAACTCAAAGGGGAGACCCACATGCAGGACATCAGCAGCATGCACATCTGCAAAGGGCTTCAACGACCAGAGTCCTCCACACTAAGTTCACTGGCACTGGCTGTGGGCAAGACCTGTATTTTGCTCTGAGGTTTTCTGTTTGCACAGTTCTGTTTGCACAGCACAAGGACCGTGGAAGGCATAGGTTGCTATACAATCCAAAAACCCTAATCACAGTACTGAGAAGTACCCAGAGTTCCATAGAGCATCCAGGAATACCATTGCTTTTAGCGTATTTTTTTTAATTATTATTTTTTGAACAGGTTCCAGTATCTGTCTACATTAACCAAGCACATAGTGCATCTTTTAATTGAGCATTTCTGCTGTTTCTCAAGATTCTACTGATTCTACTTGGTTTCTCTGTCTTGAAGAAAGGAAGTTGTAATAATCATCTTTCTAGGCTGTGAGGATAGAATGCAGCAATGTCTGAGAAATGCCCTAGAACTTCAGTAACTACTCAGTACCCAGGGCAGCAGCTTTCTATGTGGGGGAAGGGGGAGTCAGTGGTACCTGGAGCAGCCTATCTGATCCTGAGTCAAGAGTGATCTGCATTCTGTTATCATTTCTGAGGAGTTCCAGGGCAGTAGAGAATCTGAAGTTACGTGCTAGAGGTTGGCTCTAGAATGTTCCAAAGGCCTATGTGTTATAGGGTCAGTCCTCAGGTTGACATTGTTGAAAAATGGTGGAAACTATTAAGAAGCCTCAAAAGTATTTGTGGGACCTCAGTCTCTTTCTTTTGCTCTCTAGTGCTTTATGTCCTGGCCATGAGACAGGCCGTTTGCCATATTTTTCCTGCTGTAATAAGTTGCCTCACCGTGGCCCATAAAGTAGTGTGGCCAGTTAGATTCTCTCTCTCTCTCTCTCTCTCTCTCTCTCTCTCTCTCTCTCTCTCTCTCTCCCTCCCTCCCTCCCTCCCTCCCTCCCTTCCTCCCTCCTTCCCTCCCTCTCCCTCTCCCTCTCTCTCTTTCTCTCTCTCTCTGAAAAAGCAAGAATTGACTTGAACATTATTAGTTCAGTATTTTAGGCTACCGAAGGCAGAGGCTTTAGTACCACTACTTTAAATTCTAAACATTACACATTAAGTGATAAACCAGACTGCCTCCACCTCAGGGTTGAAAGTCACCTTATAGTAAAGACCAACTAGGTTCACTCCTGTTCATGATTAAATGTTTCTCATGGGTTAGCTGTGTGCCCTACCTGCTTAACTACAAATGGCTCTGTACCACCTGTTCCAAGAAAGACATCCGTGCCTTTGTTTCACAAGGTTATATGACTATCTTGTCATGACCACCTGCTGTTATGACCACCTGTTGTTGTGACCACCTGTTGTTGTGACCACCTGTTGTTGTGACCACCTGTTCTTGTGGCCACTGTTGTTGTGACCACCTGTTCTTGTGACCACTGTTGTTGTGACCACTGTTGTTGTGACCACCTGTTTTTGTGACCACCTGCACTTGTGACCACCTGTTCTTGTGACCACCTGTTCTTGTGACCACTGTTGTTGTGACCACCTGTTGTTGTGACAACCTGTTGTTGTGACCACCTGTTGTTGTGACCACTGTTGTTGTGACCACCTGTTCTTGTGACCACCTGTTCTTGTGACCACCTGTTCTTGTGACCACCTGTTGTTATGACCACCTTGCAACCATGTCTTTGTTTCAGGAGGTTGTTGTAGACACCTTCTTGTGTTTATGTTCTGCTTCTGTAACCCTACCTATTTGCCTGCCAAATCCCCCATTTGGAAACCCCCCTACTTTACTCCTTATTTTCCTTATGTCCAAGGCTGATATTTTGAATCCTCCCTTAGGGAGCAACAGCCTGTAAAAAAGACATGAATAAAGCTTGCTTTAATTAATTTGGCCATGTCCAAGTCAGTGGTCTTTCTCCTCCCATCTGTGGGTTTAATGTAAGGACTGAGAACAAACATCAGCACCTAGGAACCCGTGGTAAACTTTTTGTGTTTTTAAGTCAATCATCTCAGTATTTACTACAGTAACTGAAAGCTACCCACACAATGCTGGAAATTTTTATCTCTAGATGTAAATAAATTCTGATTACCTGCTGTCTTCCCTCAAAAAAAAAAAGCAATTGCTGCAGTCATAAACAAATACATTTCATTATTTCTGATCTATACATGTCCCTGTAGTATGACTTCTGTTATAAGCCAGTAGCAGAATCTGACAAAATGTAGCAAAATTCAAATGTCGTGGTTAAACAAAAGACATCTGCAAAGCTCAGGTTAACTCTCAGAGGAATAAAGATATAGAAAGTATACTAGGCACAGTACAGTAAGAAACTGTAGGGTAAATATAAAGTAGGAGGAAAAGGAGGCTAAAGCAAGGTCTTGATTAGAATTGGGGAAGGCCCATACTGTAACAGTCTTGAAGTGATAGAAGCATTGAGGTGAGAAATTTGTAACAGGCCAAGACAGTGCAGAGGCACCTCCAGTTTTTATTTTTGCTGAGGCCATTTCAAGTTTTCAGTATTTCAATAACATTCAAAATGTGATCTCCTCAGAGCATAGACAATTACCCAACTCTAGTCCAGGAATTAGAAATCAAGATGACCCAGTTAACCTTGCTTCTGTTAAGCTGCCTGCTTGTGCAAATCTCCCCCTCCATCTAATTGCTTATCTTAGCTTCTGTTAAACTGCTTGCTTGAGCAAATTCCCCCTGCAGTTATGGAGCAAGATACCAGGATATATTTTTTGCCTTTAACAGTCCTTTGTTCTAAATGTTCAGAGTTATACTTGTGTCCCAAACACCTGAGTGTAGCCCCAACTAGCTAGAATAAAGACCTTTAATTAGCTATAAATTGTGTCTAGTGGTCATCTCTGGTGGGCTTCCTGTAACGTATTCAAAACAAGAGATTCAAAGATACCTTGGGAAGTTGTGGTACTAAATAACAGTCTCCATGGAGAGTTGTCAATATGACTGTGCTGGTGGAAAGAAAAGACTAGCACCAAATCATGTGACTGTAGATAGTATAGTGTGGCATGGGGTGCTTGGGATCCAGGTCTATATGGTTTGTATATGAAATGTTGTCCCAAAACTCATTGACCAAATGTCTTGATTGCCAGTGAAGTGTTCTTCCATGAAGGGATTGAATCACAAGGGCTCTGACCAAATCTATGGATGGGCATACTGTTGGATTTGTAGTGTCATGGTGTTATTGGAGGATGATGGGAAATAGTTGGTGGGACCTGGCTGTGGGGAGTGGCTCACTGGGGACATGCCCAGAAAGGTTTGGATCCTTTCTCTCCTCCTGTTTCCTGGCTACCACAAGGTGAACAGCCCTCCTCAGCCATGTCCTTCTGCCAACGAGAATTGCTAACATCAGTTTTACCTCACCACAGACCAGTGGAGCTAAGTAACCATAGGGTCAAAACATGAACCAAATAAAACTTGATTTTTATGTTGTTTTTCTTAGGCATTTTCTCCTAACACCAGACAGTTATGCTAACATACACCAACTGTAAGAATAGGCACCTTCCCCTCCCTCAACCCCCTCACTCTGTTCCTTAGTCTGAATTGCAGAGTGGACATTACTGTGAGGTCATTATCAGTCTGGGTCTTTACTGATGCTTAGACTGTCATAACTGCATATCAAAATTGTATCAATATTTCCATCCAAGACCACAGTGGGACTCTGTCCTGTTTTAGATGTTCTAACTCTCTCTGCTGACCCTCTGCTAAAATATTTTATCTAGCTTTTATAACTCTGGAGGTCACATTTGTGAACACAGTCACACAGACACATTCTAAACAAAGAACTATAGTTAGTTTATGATTCACTCCTCAGTCACAATAAAGTGCACACAGTTATATTATGTGAGCAGATCCCACCCCTGCCTGAAGAATCCTCAGAACTGGGTACATAGTCACTACCTAGTTTTCAGATTTCTTTGTTTTCTTCCCACATTTTAAAAGCATCTTTTAATGGATTTAATTATGACAGTTCTGTAGGACAGTACAAGGTTATCCTCAAGAGGCCACATTACATCTAGCCATCTCTGTTCTTCACCACCACATTCACAAACTCATGATCCTCTTGGATAAGAAGTAAAGCAGTGTGGAGAAGGAAAAGTAACTTTTTCTTTAGTCTCTAATGCTCAGCAACTACATTTGTGAGTTAATCAGGCAAAAGACAATTCAAAAGAAAAAAGGTATATCATTTTATTTGGTGCAAATATTTTAATTTGTGTGTGCACCGGGAGACATTTATAGAAATGAAATTAAGACTCATGGAAGTACATAGATGAGGGAGATTATAAAACCCTTTGTTCTTGGTTTTATTGAGATAGAATCCCACCCTGTAATTCAGACTGGCCTGCAACTTGCCATATCCAAAGCTGGTGTGTGTTGTATGCACACGTGTCCATGTGAACAGGCACATATGCCTCTGGTGGCAACTTGTGGAGATTAAAGATCAACACGAGGTCCATTCTTCTTTGTTCTCCATTTAATTTTTTTTGAAGCAGGATCTCCCACCAAAACTGAGCCTGCTGATTTGGCCAGATGGTATAGCTGGGCAATGCCCCAGAAGGCTTCTGCTGCCTCCCAGCCCTGGTGGCACAGAAGCAAACTGTCACACCTGACTTTTATGTAAAGGTTGGGGGTCTGAACTCAGGTTCTTGTGTTTGAGCAGCAAGCAGTGCGTTCACCAAACCATCCCTCAAGCCCTATACAGCATTGTTCAAAAGAGCTACTGAAATGTGTGTGAAAAGTGGCAATGTAAAGGGAACTGAGACTGAGAACAGAAAATTGTGCTTTGTACATGATAGGTCGGACCGTTTATTGCGTAAGGTTTGATGTGCAGATAAGAAACCCATTCTCTTCCTGGTATAGGGGAAAGAGACACACGGGAGAAAACACATGGAAACCTATGTCAAGTTTACAGAGGGAAATCAGTACTTGTCTTTAGGCAAAAATTGGGAGGGCAGCAAATTCTTCCTGTATGTCCTGTTCCTCCATTGTACCTCACCTCAAAATATCCCTTGTGCCAAAGTAGCCTATTTTGAGTAGCACATGTCAGACGTCTTTTTGGAAAACTCAACTGGGATAAGTACTCACTTGAAGTAAATCCGTTGTGTGTGGCTTTTGCTACCCCGCCTCGGCTCTGGAAATAGGCTGCACTACCAGCCCCCAACCAGCTTCCCTTGAATCCATGGATAAAAGTTACACACACACACAGAATGCTCATTTTCAGCTTGCCTTCCGACATAACTCCCAGCTGGAGAAACATGCTCTTATCAATATTCTTACCTCTGTACCTCTCCACTTGCCCTAAACTTTAGTTGCTCAGCTACACCTAGTCCCTGCTAAACATTTCCATCCTCCAGCCTGTAGGAGCAGGCACAGGCCATCTCTCTCCGAAGCCTGGAGAGCTCTGCCTCTCCTCCCTTGCTTCTGTCTCTTTTCCTCCAGGGACCCACACATCCCTTCTATTCCTTCCACCCAGCAATTGGCCCATGGCTTCTTTACTGACAGATCAAGAACCAATTGGGGAACAGGACAGCATTAGACCCATCCCTACATCAATCAACCAGAAAAAAGAACTCCCTTCATCTTTAGATTTCTGAGATGACATTAATCCATCTCCATTTCCCCGCTCCTCTCCCCTCCCTCTTCCTCTCTCTCTGTCTCTTTCTCTGTCTCTCTCTGTCTCTCTGTTCTCTCTCTCTCTCTCTCTCTCTCTCTCTCTCTCTCTCTCTCTCTCTCTCTCTCATTTTCTTTTCTGTTTAGTCAAAACCGAGGGAAATCGGTACTTGTCAGAGCCTTTCCTTTCCCTTGCCTTTAGCAACAGAGAGTCCCTTCTTTAAAGTTGACCAAGGCAGGGGTATCCTATAGGTTTGGTGGTTTGATGTTGTCCTCAATGATGTTTTTCCCATAAAACTTTTTTTCCCAGTCTCTGCTCTGGTTTTTGTCTTAAACTGTTTTCAAAGTGCTCAGCAATACATTCAGTCTGTGTGTCACTGTATTTCCTGTGCTCCTGTCCATGGGTCCTGTACTGCTCTGTACCACCGTAGCTAATGCCAGCTTCTGGTCTGTGATGTAGGAAGAGCGCTGAGCCCGTCTGCTTCAAGATCTCCTAAACCTGTTTAAAAGTGGAACCAGCCTGTCTGAAATCTGCTAGGGACTCCTCTCTGTGCCTGGATTAGAGTCTGATCTATATTTACAGGCAGATCTTTGGGGATGAAGATGCAAAAACCTTTTCAGCATTTACTGCCTTACTAAAGCCTCTCTTGGTTTCCCATGATGTTTAAGGTCCTTTAAATCATCCTCGAGAGTATCCGAGACTGCTCGGAGGTTCCCACGGACACACAATCCTGCTAATGCAGATCAGTAAGTCCTGCACCACACACTGATAAAACTACCTAAGTCTCTCTGCAAATTTCTCCCTATCCCGTCTGGGCTTTGGGGAATTTTTTTGACAGTGGCTTTGAGGTTAGAGACCAGTGTTTGCAGTCCACAGAAAATCATTTGGTCTGTTCTTGGGGAAGCTTAACTTTAAGAGACAAGTGAGTTTACAGGGATTCTGGAGGGCTGAGGGGGATGAGGAGGAAACCAGAGGGCGGGATAGAGGCAGAAGGACATGGAGGAGTGGAGGATGAAGTGTGGGAATGGTATAAAGACCGTGATTAAGTTCAAGCTGTGATTTAAGAGGGTCTAGAAGAAAGACAACTCAAAGTTGCTTCTATGGCTTTGGCCAAGGAATCTGGGGAGATTTCTGGAATCTGGATTTTTTGGATTCTTTATGGCAATTAAGAAAACCATTAGCGGTTTGAAGTTTGATCTCCTTCTGAAGTGAGTTTCCCAGTCCCCTGGGCCAGTTTAAGGAACGGGCTTATGAAGAGCCAACTCCCATCCTCTTCCGAGTGAGTTTCCTTGAATATGACAAGAGCAGAGAGACAAACAATAACACAGGAACAAAATAGGTTTTGACTGGGGATTTGGGGGTTCATGTGCTTGTCTGTTTGTTTTCAGTCCTGGGGGATATAAGGTGGGTTTCTCAAGCTTGAGAAATACAATAAAACTCAGGATCAAAACAAAAGTCCCAACCAATTTGAGAGCTATGTCCCCTCTAATAGGATTTTGATCCATCACACCCCACAAAACAATTGTAGGAGAGCAAACTACATTACCCCAAAATATGCTCTTTTGACCCAGAGATTATTTTGAGAAATTTCACACAGAGAAAAGCTCTGGCATAAGAAAACTCAGAACTTGTAAAGGGCATCTTCAAAAGAACAACTGTGCCACAAGACTGTATCAGTCAGGAAGCATCTGCATCAATCTCTGTAACTTTGGGCACTCGTCTTTGCACATCCGGTAACTCCAGCAACGGAAGGCAGAGGCAGGAAGATCACAGGGTGACAGTAGACCACCATCTCAAAAGATCTATCTACATAACAAGCCTCACGTCTGGGTTCCAATGCCTCACCTGCTACACTTAGAGTGTCTCAACACAGCCTTTCCCATACCCTTTACTCTTGGCTCTATGGGGCTGTCAAGTCTAAAGTGTCATCTTGAGATCTAGAGGAGCGCTTGTCTGTAGGTGTCTTCCCTGAATGCAGAAGGTGTTATTAAGTCGTGCCAATCTATCTTTTGTTGCAGGAAACTCCTGCTAAAAAACTCATGGAAGAGTAGAGGAGAGAATTATTTTTCCTACCCACCCCCGTTTAGTCAAAAAGCTCCCAATCAGGACACTCACCGTGCGTCCAAGAAGGACTGTGCCCTTTGAGGATATTAGCTAATGCAATAAGACCACTATCTCAAGTGGAGCTCGGTAGAGCTCCCGGACTGTTGAAAGGTGACTTCCCTATGTCACCAAGGCAGAGTCTGGCTGAATCCAAGCTGAACCATTGCCACTGCATCAGACGCAAGCAAGGCTGTGCAAAGCTTGCTTCCACAGAGTCTCCGAAGGTGAAAAGATGAGACCAGGATTTACTGAGGTTTGGAAGTTTAATCTAAGGCGGGTCTTTCAAAGGCTTGATGGAGACGGCATTAAAACCATGATGCAGGACTGCAGCAAAATAAGTATTTAAAGGCAAGGGGTCCCAGACATGTTTGCTATTTCACCGCACACTCTCAGAATGAATGACCAGACTATTTGCTTGGAAACCTAGAAGTTATTCAAATGAAAATGAGAGACACAGCAGTCACCAGGCATGCCCAACTTGCTGGCATTACAGCACCATGTTGTCATTGGCAGAATTCACGCTTGAGCACCACACAATTGAATTACCACCCATTCCCCCCCCCAAAAAAAAGATCTCATAACATTTTAAATAAGTTTGTGATTTTTGTATCAGGTAACACTCATAGCTAACCAGGACACATGTGGTTGGACATGTCAGATTCTAGGGATTGCGGATTCTTAGTTTCTTCTTCTTTGTCTGGTTCCATTTTACTTAATGAAGTAGATGAAGCATTTTTTGTTTGTTTTATATCTGCAGTTAGAGTCATGATGGTACCTTTCATGAAACTCATTCAAGCAGATGCTAATGACAGTTGGAATTCCTACAGAATGGACATAAATTGAGGTACCCACTGTACCTGTAGGTCCAATACTAGATCTCACACATTCCAGAGATGGTTAGACCCTGATGATCCTAACATGATGAATGTCTTGATCCTTTGAGGGCTTTAATGAACTGTAATATGACATAGGAGATGATTCTCCTTGGAGGGAATAGGTCTCTGATGTCATATCCTTTGGCCCCTACCTGTATCCTCTCTCTGCTTCTTGCATGTCCAGAGATGAACCACTTCCTCCTTCATACTATTCCAAGTCTGTGAGACTCTGCCTTGAAATCTACCTGAAAACACAGATTCAAACAAGGGTGGTAGCGACCTCTGAAACCTTACTCCCAAACAAGTCTTTCCCTGCTGAACTGTTTCTGCCAGATTCTCAATTCAGTCACAGAAAACCAACAAATATGGTCACCCTCCACCTTGTCTTTCTAGCAGCCAAGTTTGCTCTGTGATGATAGTTTCAAAAACAGAAGCTCCTTCTTTTCCTGAAAAGTGAAAAGGTTAGTTCCAGAAGGGGGGGGTTGGTACCAAAGACTTTCAAAAAGCCAATTTTCCTGGAACCCTGGGTGGTCCTCCCACACCACTCCCAGTCCCTGATTTTCTAGCTCTGAGTACCCTTGTCTTAGGATATCTTGAAGATCTCCAGAAACTGTCTTGCAGATCATGCATGAAGCCTTATCTTTTCCTGGTTATGCTTTTTATTTCAAAGGTTACCCAAGCACAGGCTCGAGGAGGCTCACAGCACACACACACAAACACACACCACACCACTCTGAATGCACAGTAGCAGCTCTCAGCCCACACGTGAGTGCCACTTAGACAAAGATCGGGTTTCCTTTTGAGGCCAAGAATTCAATAGCTCACAAGGCAGCTAGCTGAACTCTCCTTCTGACATCAAATGCAAGCAGTACTCCCCACACCACCCTCCCCCTGTTGTTGAATCATGCTTGTGAAATTGTTCCCTCTTGTTCCGTGAAGGAAAGGGAGCTCTCTGGATGGATTAACCAGAGGTGCTTCTATGGTAACTGTAAAGGGGTGTTTGGTCAGTCATTTCTAGTTTAAAGTCACCTCCTAGCTGAAGGCCTTACAGTAGTTGTGATAAAAAGGAACCATTTTAATAATTAAATTTAAAACCACATAAGTGATGATTTTAATAGGTTCCAGGACTTACATCAAGCTAAAAATGGCCGACCGTGAGGCCAAAACAATTAGCCAAATGCTTAATAAGACCAGTATTGTCATTCTTTAAAGTTCTATCTCAGAGCACACCTTCAATCCCAACACTTGAGAAACAGAGACAGGCAGATCTCTCTGAGATCTCTGTGAGACCACCCTAGTCTACTTAGTGAATTCCAGGCCAGTCTGGGGCTACACATTGAAACACTGTCTCAAAAATAAAATAAGATAACATCCTATTTCAGGATAATAAAGGTGGAGCTATCCCGTGGGTCAGGAGAAACATATCTAGTCAGCTTCCTTTCTCAGAAAGGGAGAAAGAAAGGAAAATGGCCCAGAGATATTTGCGCTCATCCTAATGGATATCCCAAAGCTTCCCCTATTGTTAAACTTGGGAAGACCCACATTTCTTATTCTTAGTAGACTGGAGGGCCCATGGTTTGAATACAGGTCAGATGAGATAGGCAGGAGCTCCATTAGGAGAGCATTTGCCACCGTGAGTATTGACCTTGATGCTTTTTAAGAACTAGCAGTGGCTGGTTGGAAATGCATTCTGAACTTGGGGACAGCTGACAATTTGAGAAGAGCAGCATTAAAGCTGTCACTCACATTCATCTGCAGATGTCTAAGCATCGTCTCACTCGGGTACCATCATGCACTTCGCAGCATGGGGCTCAGGCCGCCCAACCTCACCCCAGCTTCACCTGGCCATGCTAAACCCACAAAGCCAAAGGGTTTCCATAGACTGCTGCTGCAAGCTATGTTCCTGGGCAATTGGTCTCCAAAACTTAGGCTTACGAACTTAGTCACTTGGAACCAAGGGTGGTGCTATGGCTGGGACAGACCTGCTACAAGCCGAGAACAACATAGAAAGAATGTACTCAGCGCTCACAAGGGCTGTGACCTGAGTCAAAGGAGCTGATGTCAGGGAGTGAATGTTCCCAACACAGCACAGCATGGGCTGACTTAACCTCCAGGGGAGTTTTCTCTAACATGAGATTATCGATAATTAGCCCTCGGTCTTCAAATGCACAAGGCTCAAGTACAACCTTCAGTGATCACACTGGGAAGAATGAAGGCAAGGCAGGGACAGGAAATGTTGTCAGCCTACCTCCCAGTCTCTGCTGAGGGAGAAGAGAGCCCTGGGCCCCGTCACTCCAGGCAGACAAGCGTGACAGAGATCAATGGAGGAAGATGGGGTGCAAGCTATCCTTCCATAGGTGACAAGAGATGACCTTTCCTTATTTATTCCCCACCATCTTTCCCCCAAGTCACTGAAGAAGAACATTAAGAGTGAGAAAACTGTCAACGTAGTCTCCAAACTATAAGGAAAGTTTTGAATTTCTGGGCCTGAGCACCTTGGTTTCTGTTTGTTTGATAGGGATGGTTTGTTTGCTAAACGTGGAGGATCTAACCAGGGCGTCTGCAATGCTAGATGAGTGTTCTCACTGTGCTCTCTGATACCCTTAGATGGGTGATAAATCACTCCCTCTAATGTAGTAAGCAAACCTATGCAGTGGTCTGGGATACATCCGAGTGATTTCGAGAGTGCACTGGCTGTGCTTTAAAACACCACAGATGTCGGTGGATTTCTTCTCCATCCCCCCATCTCCTCACCTCATCGAGGCTTCACCACCTCATATGTCCATGACTTCACGATCCAGTCAACTGGACGAGCCATCGTAGCTCATCTTAAATCTCACTGCCAGGATTTCTAAGGGCACCACTACACACACACACACACACACACACACACACAACCATTTTTCTCCTAATTTACCTAGAACCTTTCAGGTTTCAGCAGTGAGCATTCCATGTTTCAGGAAACTTCTTAGCCCAGGAAAATGGAGCCTATGCTGAGATTGAGGGCACTGGTTCCCTCCCACCCACAGAGCTTCCTAGGCAGCAGTTATTCACCATACCTAAAAGATGCTGGAAGTAAAGGGGTTAATTCAGGACAAAGCTCATACTTACCACTTCTGGTGATTTGAATGGGTTTGGCCCCCATGGGTTCATGTGATTGATTGGATTCATGGCCATAGGGAGCAGCACTACTAAGAGGTGTGGCCTTGTTGGAGTGGGTGTGGCCTTGTTGGAGTGGGTGTGGCCTTGCTGGAGTGGGTGTGGCCTTGTTGGAGGAAGTGTGTCACTGTGGAGGCAGGCTTTGAAGTTTTATGTGCTCAAGCCACACCCAATGTGGCACGGTGTCTCTTTCCTGCAGGCTGCAGATCTGAACGCAGAACTCTCAGCTCCTTCTCCAGCTCTGTGTCTGCCTGATAATGGACTGGCCCTCTGGAACTGTAAGCCAGCCTCCGTTAATGTTTTCTTGGTAAGAGTTGCTGTTGTCATGATATCTCTTCACGGTGACGGAAGTGCTAAGACAACCTTCTACTGTTATACAATGGAAAGCAGGGGTGGTTTTGTTAGGTTTCAGCCTTGTTCACTGTATAAAGAAATGCCTCCATGCTGGTATTCACAGTACAGGGAGACCAAGATTCCCCTTTCGCTTGTGAGGAGCCCCATCCTTGGGAGGGAAAGCATAACAACATTTCTAAGAAACAGAGACACTGGGATGAACTAGAAAATCCAGGCCAGGGTGTGTGGTTCCAGGCCCTTCCAGCTTCCACCTCTTGCTATTTTGTCTCTCCTCGACCTACCCTCATTTCATTTCCTGAGCGCATGCTGGGGAGGAAAGAGGGTGCCCTGGCTCTTAAACATTTGCTCCTGCAAACGACCCGCATGTCAGTTCCATGTGCGTTTCATGGGTAGGAGTTCATCTATGTCCCACCTGAATCCAAGTAGCTGGGAGCTGGAGAGATGGCTCAGTGGTTAAGACCACCTGCTAGTCTTCCAGATGACCCAAGTTCAGTTCCCCGTGTCCAGTCAGGCAGCTCTAACTCCAGCTCCAAGGGATTCAATACCCATTTCTGGCCTCTCAGGACACCCTGACCCAAGCATCTTACACACACAGGTGCACACAAGAGAAAAATAAAAATAAATCTTTCTTTTAAAAGTGGGATACTAAATGGTTCTATGGAAAGGCTAAAGCCGAATCTAAACATATGAAGTGGAGTCCGTGATGGAGGAGCCAGGAAGAAAGACAGACGGCTGATATTCACAGACACAATGATAAGGCTCCTCCAGGCAGCACAGGTCCTGCTGATTAGGTGGGCCGTGACTGGAAGACCAGCACTTGCTCTCAGCTCAAGACCAGACATCAATACTGGGAAATTGCTGGTTTTGTGGTCTCTACCAGGGACCAGGATTTAATGATGCCTGGGCTTCCTCATGAAGCCACACAGGGTAACAGGACAATTCGAAGGCAGCTCAAGTGGACATCAAGCCTGAGCCCTGGTGTGGGTGTGCCTCTGTCACCAAAGCACATGTCTCACACGCCAAGCTTTCAAGTACACACAGAGCAGAAGGCAGGATTTACCTGCTCTGTTTTCAGCTCTCAACTCAACTGAAGGACCCACTGCAAGAAGCCTTACTACTTGAAGTTTTTGTTGTGAACCTGGCCTTTAATGTCTGAACCATCTTTCAAGCCCAGAAGTCTTACTTCTGGTAAGTATCCATCAACCTGTGTGATCTAATAACCAAACTCACCATTCCAACTTCCTGGCCAAGCCATCTGGTTCGATCATAAGGTTAAAGCCAGGCAACCCCGTCCAGACCTGTCTGGTCCATTCTGCTCTCTCTGAAAGCCAAAGCCCCAGTCTGAGCCCTGTTAGCAACCAGCCACCATCCTCCCATGAACTCAGCCTGCTTAGGTGCCAGTGTTCAGCTCCCTCATGCCTGACTTAAAGCAGGACCGAGAAATAAAGAGTCTCCAGCTGAAAATCCTTTTCTGAGACCCAGTTTCCTTATCTATAAAGTGTAGGTGATAGTTCTTCCCCTTAAGGTTAGATGGAACCATCTACATAAGCGTTTCATGCACGGCATGTGCTCTGCCTCTCTCAAGGCTGTGCTTTCCCTGAAGGATAAGGCTTCCTTCCCATATAGCATAAAGGATGCTTTAGTCATGGTACTGGCTGGTTTTGTGTATCAACTTGACACAGGCTGGAGTTATCACAGAGAAAGGAGCTTCAGTTGAGGAAGTGCCTCCATGAGATCCAGCTGTGGGGCATTTTCTCAATTAGTGATCAAGGGGGGAGGGCCCCTTGTGGGTGGTACCGTCTCTGGGCTGGTAGTCTTGGGTTCTATAAGAGAGCAGGCTGAGCAAGCCAGGGGAAGCAAGCCAGTAAGGACCATCTCTCCACGGCCTCTGCATCAGCTCCTGCTTCCTGACCTGCTTGAGTTCCAGTCCTGACTTCCTTTAGTGATGAACAGCAGTGTGGAAGTGTAAGCTCAATAAACCCTTTCCTCCCCAACTTGCTTCTTGGTCATGATGGTTGTGCAGGAATAGAAACCCTGACTAAGACAGTCATTTTTACATGCTCTTTAGCTACTGTGCCCTACAGAGGACAGTGCCTACCCCATCTTCAGGCACGAAGCCACTTTCCCCAGACCCCTTCATATTATCTAATGGGACAAGGCTTTGTTTTCACCCCTAGAAGTCTTGGCAGAGGTCTCTATATCCCCACCCCACTTTCCACATCGGAGCAGAACTGTTGGACAGAATTTTCTAGGTGCTGGAACTGTTCTCCATCTCCATCAAGATGGAAGCCCATGTCAATCTGTACATTCTACTCGGCACTTGGATTCTGGTTACAATTTAGAAACAGAAATCGTCGTTGTCAGTTTTAATTTTAATCACAACGCATTTCTTCAGCTCATGAATATTATAATGAATGGACACACCATACCTGACTAGGTGTTTTCCCTCTCTGTGCTCCCAACCACTACATCATGGGGGGGTTGCTTCACTAAGCACAGTGAAAACCAGCCCCACAGACAACTCAGTACCCACTGGCTCATGGCTCTTCTAGATGGGCCAATGATCGATCTTAATGCAATCGCCTCAATGCTGAGAAAACCACCTCCCTGGTAACAATTCCTTTAGAGGTCACCAAAAGGTGAGGAAAAAACAGACCAAGATCTAGTAGGGTGACTGTGGCAGGCAGAGCAGAAAAGAGGTATATAATTACACACCCAGGCCGGGGAGGATTACAGGTGCGGCAGACATGGCTGTCAGGCAGTATGATACTGGACAGGTGTGAAAGATGCATTTCTGCACAGCTGGCCAACTCTCCCTAAGTCACAGCTGGGGAAAACACACAGACAAAGTCGGGGTTTGGGGACTAGATTAGTGGGATGAGACCTGAGAGGAGTGCAAGGGAGAGGCCATTCAATGAGTGATGCTTATAAACCTCAGGCCCACACACTGTTCAAAAGGTGGGACCCTTTATCAGGAGGTGGGAGGTTCCCACTGAAATGAAACATTGTCAAATAAATGTGTAAATACATCCATCCATGCATAATAAAACTGGCCGGGCTGGAGAGATTGCTCAGCGGTGAAGAGCACGGAAGACTCTTGGTTTTCTTCTCTCATACAATACATCCTGACAGCAGTATTCCCTCCCTCTAACCCCATGATCCCCTCTTTCCTCCCCGCCCACAAGCCCCCCTACCTGCAACCACCACCTCCCCTCTCCACCAGACCCACTCCTTCATTCCCTTTCAGGAAAGAACAGACCTCCCAGTTGTATAAACTGAACCAGCACGGCATAACAAGTTACAAAGAACCCTCATATCAGGGCTAGCTGGTGCTAAAAGGATCCTAAGAGAAATCAAAAGAGTCAAGACACCCCAACTCTCACTGTTAGGAGTCCCACAAAAACACCAAACTAACAACCATGACATATAGAGAGAGGAGCTAGCACAGAAGCACGCAGGCTCTGGGATTGCTGCTCAGTCTCTGTGAGCCCCTCTGAACCCTGCTTAGCTGATTCTGTGGCCTGTGTTCTGGTGTCCTTGACCCCTCTGGATTCTGCGATCCTTCCTTACCCTCTTCCACTGAGTTCCCCCAAGCTCTGGGGGCAGGGTACTTACTCAATGGAGATCTCCGATTTGGACTCTCTCTCTCTCTCTCTCTCTCTCTCTCTCTCTCTCTCTCTCTCTCTCTCTCTCTCTCTCTCCCCCCTTCTCCCCACCCCCATGTCTGGCTGTGGGTCTCTGCATCTGCTTCCATCAGCGGCTGGAGGAGGCCTCTCTGATGATTGACACTGAGGACTGATTAAGATCACTCTTCCAATGGACCTAGGTTTGATTTCCAGCTCCCAGCACAGCCTGCACCCAACTGCAACTCCAGTTCCAAAGAAATCTCATACCCTCTCCGACTTCTACATGCATGTGTATTGTAAGCATACATCCAAGCTTTAAAAAAAAAAAGTTATACACATAAAATAAAGGAAAAATATTTTTCAAAAGATAAAACTGTATTTTATAGATGAGGAGGCTTAGGGGGCTGTATTAGGTTCCTTAAGTCCGTGCAGCTTGGGAGAGTAGCTGATATATGACACCAGAGGGCAGGACTTCAGAATTTCACCATCCTCAGCAGTCCAGGATTCCCTGCAAGGCTCAGGCCGAAGGCAGCAGAAGAGGTTGGTGAGATGGTCTCGCCATCCAATGAGACTGGAAGCCGGTAGGGCATCCGTGCAGTTTGGGGACCACAGCATCTGTGCAGTTTGGGGACCACAGCATCCGTGCAGTCTGGGGACCACAGCATCAGGGCAGTTTGGGGACCACAGCATCCGTGCAGTTTGGGGACCACAGCATCCGTGCAGTCTGGGGACCACAGCATCAGGGCAGTCTGGGGACCACAGCATCCGTGCAGTCTGGGGACCACAGCATCAGGGCAGTTTGGGGACCACAGCATCCGTGTAGTTTGGGGACCCCGGCATCCATGCAGTTTGGAGACCACAGCATCCGTGCAGTTTGGGGACTACAGCATCTGTGTAGTTTGGTTCTCAAAGGCGGGTGGATGACTCAAGAGCCACAGTGACGGGGGTCCAGTGTGGGCTGCACTGAGACACATAAGCGAACATGATGAGAAGCCCATCGGAGACACTGAACTGAATTCATGGTGAGAGGTAGGGACTGAAGGTACAAATCTAAGGTGAAGGTGAGAAGTACGGCGATAGGAGCGCAATCTCTATGCTTAGATAGTAAAGAGACAACACCACCCACAGTAATGCCAGGCAAGGCCACCTTACTGGTGCGCTAACCACCCAGCCCCCTGCTCTTCTGTATCGGTTCCCTCGTTCTCTGCACCGCAAGCCTACGAGACGAGCATATGGAGTCTCCTTGGCCTTGGCAGCCTGCAGCCATGCTCTCTTCTCTCAACATGAGACAATTTGGTATTGTCAAAATTCTCTCATCATAGAAACCCCAGGATGGGTCCTTCGATCCTATCAGAGCCAAGCCAATGAACGCCTCCCAGTCCCCTAGCCCTGGTGACTGGTTCAGGAATAGCTGCAAGACCTCATCAGCCCAGTGGGCCCCAGGGAGACTTTGCTGGAAAAACGGGAGACACAGAGAAGCAGCCTTGGGTTTCTAATCAGAGAGTCCCAGGGAATAATGCAACTCTAGCCCTCTTAGCACCATTAAAATCTGATGGTGGTGAGCAGAGCAGTCAGAATGGGGAAGAGTGAGAGACTCAGCTGTCACACCTGTCACACCTGTCACACCTGTCAACCTGACCTGATCCCCTGAAGCCATGAGGTGAAGGAGAGAACTAACTTCTGCAAGTGAACAGCTCAGATTATCTGGCTACTTAAAATCCCTGCTCCCGATGCAGCACCACTGAGAACTTACCTCAAGTGTGCTACCTACACACTGGTAACAGAAATACAGCAGTTCCTGTCTATGTGAATAATATGTGCTCTGCGTCTGAGGACAACTGATAGTGCCGGACTCACTACAACCTCTTTGCTTTGTCAAAGGGAAACCACCATAAATTATCATAATTATCCAACCTTTTCCCGACAGAAATATCCAAAGCCAGTGCACACTTCCGGGACGAGGGAGGGTCGAAGCATCTCTTCCCCGGACACTCTCTAATGGTTCTTGGGTTCATTCCCCAGTATAAAAAGATGTAAAAGAAAGAAGTAAAAGAGGAGAGAGGAAAGAATGGAAAAAGGGAGGAGGGAGAGAGGGGAGAAGAGAGAGAGGAGAGGAAGGAAGAACGGAAGGAGGAGCAGGGAGGGAAGGAGCAGGGAAGGAGGAAAGGAGGAGAGAAAGAAAGAAGGAAAGAAAGGAAGGAAGAAAGAGTGAAAGGAAGGGAGGGAGGGAGGAAGGGAGGGAGGGAGGAAGAGAGAGAGAGAGAGAGAGAGAAAGAAAGAAAGAAAGAAAGAAAGAAAGAAAGAAAGAAAGAAAGAAAGAAAGAAAGAAAGAAAGAAAGAAAAGGAAGAGAAGAAATGAAAGGAAAGGAAGGAGGGTCAGAGAGGAAGGGAAGGTGAGAAAAAGAAAGGGAAGGGGGTAGGGATGGAGGAGAGGAGAGGAGAGGAGAGGAGAGAGAGAGAGAGAGAGAGAGAGAGAAGGAAAGAAGGAAGGAAGAGGGCACTGGCTTGGGTAGGAGCACAGGACATTGCTGGCAGTCTGGCTGGGCTGCCTTCAAACCCACTTTGTGGAACTCAAACCTAGCTGGAACTCAAAGCAATCCTCCTGCCCCAGTGCCTGAGTCAGTGCCGAGATAGCAGGTTGGGTGTCAGGGCATCCGGCATAAATTCGATTTTTGAAAGTTCTTTCTTTTCTTATTTTATACAAATTTTGCACTCTTTTCTCAACAGTCATATTTCTATATAAAAATGTCTCCGGATATGTATCCGTTCAAGTGCTCAGATCATCTCAGCAAAACCATCATCCACTGATGAAATCTGCCACCTGGCTCCACCCCAGACATCTTGAGTTGTCTCACACACTAGGCTCAACAAACCCCAGCCCAGACAATGACACAAAACAACGGATTAGTACTCAGTGATTGCCCTGCTCTGGGTGATCCACAAACAGGACCTCAGCCTAGCAGTCATGTGGGGAGCTGAACTGAGAACAGTCTCACCTACACTTGGGAGAACTGAGTCACCAGAGGTTATATACTTGCCCCAAATCACATGCACTTAGGAATAGAGTTAGAATTTGCTTGTGGCGTCCAACCCTTGCTCGTTCCGAATGTATGCCTCTCCAGCTCTACTGCTCCTGGTGCAGACCTGACCTGTCTGTCACTCAGAGTGCTTGCCTAGTGTGAATGAAGCCCAAGGTTCCATCCCCAGCACCAAATAAACTAAGCACACCTGTGATGGAGGTGGAGGCAGGAGGATTAGGAATTCAAGGTCATCCTCAGCTACACTGCAAGTCAGAGGGGCCAGCCTGGAACACCTGAGACTTTAAAGAGGGGAGGGAAGGGAGGTAGGCACAGACTCTGGGGGAACTTGGACAAGTTGCATCTATTGAAATTCGACACGCTCACCTCTGTAACTCAGACCAGTTGGGCATCCACACTAGGGAATCATTTGCTGCAACAGACAGCAAGAGACTCAAAAGATACTTACTTCCTCCACATTTTCTCAAAAAGAGAAATCAGAGTCCACCCCGTCTGTCGGCCCTGGAATTCTTTCATGCCCGCACATCTGTACAGGGCATTGCCAGTCCACCGCGATAAAGAAGGGCCGTTTGCACCTGCGGTGTGAGAAATTCTTTAAATCCAGGGAGAAGCAAAACAGGAAGCAGCAGACTAAGGTAGGGGTTCCAGCCGTTGGGCTGAAGACAGCACAAAACAATACGTGGCAAACTGTAGGGATTTTGTTTAGTGACAGTTAATGATGGCTCCAAGGGACGCCTACAGGGTCCAGGAGGTAGAATCTCAATCGTACTCAAGAGCAAAAAAAGCAGTGATGCCAGAGAACCTAGGAAAGGGTCCTTCGGGAGAGCAGGGCAGATCAAAAGGGGCAGCAGGACATTTGGCATGAAATATATAGAGTCTCTGGCTGGTCCTGTGCTCTGACAACTCAAAAGGCTGACTATGAAGTGACCCGCAAGGTTTAAAGTCTTCCATCTAGTGAGGGACTGTGCTGGCATCCGGCCCCACTGTGTCCCGCAGACCCAAAGCTCTTCCCTTCTCAGTTTCTCTCAGGATACTTGGTCTCCAGTTGCAACCTGTCCTGTGTTCGGGGATTCTCCAAAGCACGTCCAAAACAGCAGAGCGGGAGGTCTTCGTTTTCCTGTGCTCAGCGTTAAGGGCACACGGGCCTATTGATTGAAAATTCCTACTCTTTTCCTTGACCCTGCTTTATTGTGCCCACACACCGAGAAAGGTTCTTTATATCTTCTTTATATCGGTGATGTAGCCGGTCCTCTCTGTATCACTGTTCTGTGCTTTTGAACACCTTATTCTGAAAGGCCAGGTTCATTTGTATTTCTGTGAGGATGCTGCCCTCTTCAGGACACTCAGAGCATAACAGCCGTTGGATTGGATTATCTCATCTTCTTCCCGCAACCCACGAAGTGAAAAACTGTTATTATTTTCTCTCTTCCCGCCCCCCCCCCCGCCCTCCCGCCCCCAGAGAATAAATCTGACTTCCAGAAAAGTTAGGTAACTTGTCTAAGATCCCATGGCTAACAAGGGGGCAGAAATAGGCCACCTCTCTCTCCATAATCCACTGCAGCGATCAAGCAGACACTGAGATCTCCCTGGGAGAGCTTTGTGGGAGGGCGTAGTTGACTGACAACCAGCTGCCACACCCTCAGAATCTCTTCAGCACCTGAACTGACGCCTTGCCTTCCCGGGCTACCTAGCCAGCAACAGAGCACAAGCTTTCTAGACCCAAAGGGAGGTCACAGAAGGGTCCCCCTTTGGAGTTCCAGGGTACCTGTGGCGCCTATCAGAGCTCAGGCCTCCTTCAGTGTGTACACTAGCATCCTGCCTTCCGCTCCTCCTCCCCTACCTAAACTCCCTCCAGCTCCTGGGATTCCCCCCTGCTCTCTCAAAGCTACATAGCAGCTCCCTCCTTCCCTCCCTTCCTTCTCTCCCTGGGCAAATGTCAGATCCACACTGTGATCTGAGGGCACCCCACAAACACCCCCTCTCTCCCCTTCATCTTTTACAGACAATTTGGGTATCCATTGAGGGGAAAGACACTAATCGTATTGCGTGTGTCCGTCATGTAGAGTTCAGTCAAAAGCATCAGCAACTCTAGGAAGGCAATCGGCAGGAGTGTGAAAGCAGGAGTCGGTGTGGGGCCACAGCACGGCATCTGCATGGCACAGGAAGCCTTCTCCTCCCTGGCTCAGGTGCTGAGGTTTGAGTGTCCCTGGAAAACTCACGCACAGAGGACTGAGAAGATATCTCAGTCAGCAGGACTTTTGCCTTGTAAGCACTGGCAAGCACGTGCAGTCTTAATGCTGCAGAGCGAGAGATGGCTGGACCTTTGGACTCACTAGTCAGCTAGTCCAGCTCATCCCAAGCCTGTGAAAACAGTGTCTCAACAAGAATTTTTTTTTAAGTACAAAGCACTTGAATAACAAAACTTAGCGCTGTCCTCTGGATTAAATACACACACACAGACACATATACATAGACACACAGAGAGACACATATACATACACACATAAGCACACAGACACACAGATATAGACACACAGATACACAGACATAGACACACTCACAGATAGATACACACCAGACACACATACATACATACACATAGAGACACACACATACATACACACAAACACATATACACATAGACACATACACACATAGACACAGACAGACATACACAGACACACAGACACACACATACATACACATAAATATACAGAGAAACACACATACAGACACAGAAACATATACACACACATACACAGACACACACATACACACAGAGAGAGACACACATACATAGACACACAGACACACACACTCATTCACAGACACACACACACATATACACACATTCATAGACACAGACACACACACACACCTTACCAAAAAATATAAGTGCTACTGTAGGGAGAAGACTTTTATGAGGTGAGTAGGCCCTGGAGCCCTGGCCCTCAGGAATGGAGCACTATCTCTAGCATAGAAGTGGATTAGTAGTCACAGTAGGTTCAAATCAAAAGCTAAGTCATCCCTGTCCCCAAGCTCCTGTTCTTGTCCCCCTCCCCCACATCCTCGCGCCATCTGAAACCTGTGCCTTGTTACTTTGCAGCACGGAGACCCAACAGATACCAGCAGCACACTCTTGGCTTTCCCAACCTCCAGAGTTCTGAGCCAGACAGACCTGCCCTTTATAAACGGTCCTACCTCTGGTTTTCTGTTATAGCAACACAAAATAAAGGTTTGTATCTCTCGAAAAGGACTCCAGGGTGTTTAACAAGGAGGTAAAATCTATGATTCTTTCTCTCATTATTTCATAGTTAGGTATGAGAGAGAGAAAGTGTGTGTGGGCACACATCTGCCACTGGGCACGAAGAGAGATCAGAGGAGTTTTTAGGAGTCCATCTCCTTTCCTACCTTGGGAAGGCAGGCTCTCTCTTGATTCTGCCAGGCCAGCCCCCTGTGAGCTTCTGATTCTCCTGTCTCAGCTCAGGGAAGCTCAACCCCCCCCCACCCTTTCCCACCAAGCTGACTGGGACCAGTGGTTGGTCACTGAACAGCTGGGATGGAGATGAATCTCTGACATGGTCTCGTATGGGAGGTCTGGGGAAGGCAGTTCCTCACCCCAAGCCCTCATGAAACATTTTTTACACCTCCCTGCAAAGGCCTACACACACACACACACACACACTGCACGCACACGCACACACACACACCACTGCATGCACACGCACACACACACACACACACACACACACACTGCACACACACATTCTAGTATAATCCCCACCCCTTTCCTTGGGCTTTGTGTTCCCTGGAGCAGCTCTACACTAGGGAGATCCTTGCACACAGGGTGCATAAATAAACTACAGATAAAGAACCTAATGATATTGGCTTGGATGACTTCCAGGGACTCACTGAAATTCCATTCCCAGATCCACAAGCCCTGTGCGTCTGTGTCTAAGAGGAACCCGGCACCACACGGACAGTAGAAAGACCCCTCGCAGGTTCACACTGTGGCCAGGCCCAAGCGTTTGGCAGGGCAGAGCTCAGTGCACCTGGCTCTCTCACCGGGCTGAGAGGAGGCTTCAGTGCAGGTAAAATCTGTATCAGTCAGCCATCCTGTGCACCACTAAACCTTAAGACCTTGCGGAAGCTCCTTAACTATTTGGAGGATACATTTTCCCCCTGAAGGCCAACCAGAGCAGGGACTAAACTTAACCTCATGGGGTGCTACAAAGTAAACTAAAGTCGACAAACAGCCATAGGTCGCAAGAGGGTATGTCCTCAGTTTTGCAAAAGTCCATGGTGAATTCTAACTTTCTGGTTTTACCAATCACCGAAGCCAAAATGAAGGACCATTCTCTAAGGCAATTGGTGGGGCGGGGTTCGGGTCCTTGGACACTGTTTTCAGGAAAGCCACAGTCTCTACTGGCCTTTTGGTTTCCCTGAAACCTGATTTCAAATATCCAATCAAATGTGGTCCAGAGCTTTGCAGACCCAGGACCTCAGATTGTTCTTAGAGAAATACCAAGGTGCTTTCAGTTCAGTGGGGTGAGAGACTGGCCATGATCATCAGAAAAGTACATGGCTTAGCACCAAGGAAGGCCATCTTTGCAGCCCTTCCACTGTTTGTCTGTTCCCCGCCCCCCACCCCACCCCCCACCTCCCCACCCCCTACCCCCACTCCCACCCCCACCCCCACCCCCACCCCCAAAAGTCTGTCTCTGCTAGAAGCCTGGTCCCAGTGGAAATGCTAAGATGTCACAGAACCTTTATGAGGTGAGCCTCTCATCCCCAGAATACTAATGAAGCTCACAGGAAGTTATACAGCAAAATAACCCTTAAGGCCTCTGCACGAGGGTACCTTCCTTTCTATTTCTCTGCTGTGTTTCACACGTTCAAGCAGAACCCGGAGAAAATGTTGGTGCGGTGATCCTATATCTCCAAAACCGTGAGTTAAATAGACTGGTTGGCATTATGCTCACACAAATGTGCGTTGAGCTGACAGGAGAGGAACTGTATTTGCAACAGAAGTGTCCCACAAAGCCATGTCAGGGGTGATTGTTAGCATCAGGCACATCTGTGGACAGCTAGAAGCGACTTCACAGCAATTGAGCATCTTTAGAGCCAGCTCCTGGACCCAACAATGAGACGCAACCTCTCTAGGCTACAGTGTCTCTCCTGCGTCTGTTCCTTTACACGTGTACTATACTCTTGTCTCCCTCCTGCCCCACACATCCTTTTGCTCATATGTCACAGCCCAGATAAAAGACACACACACACACACACACACACCGTCTTTCCTCCCACCCTCTTCCAGAGGCTGCCTCTAGCCCCTTCCCAATAAACCCCCCACATGAGACTTGCTTCGTGGTGTGATTTGTTTCGGACTATGCTGCTTATTTCTAACATTGGTACTGCCAGACTCGGTGTTTGAAGTCCCACCACATCGGTCCAGACATGTTCACAGGTCTGCTGCCACCTCATGGGGCACAGAACCCACTGCCACGTGGAGTGGCCGCCACTGCGTGTTATACCCATGGGCTTTAACATCATCCGGATGTGATGACCTGGATGTCGTTCCTAGCTACCGCATTTGTCCTCGGGACGCAAGAACAGGAGGCAAGTTGCTGGCTTCCACTCATCCGATGGAGGCCCCCTCTTCATCCCTGTCTCCAGGCTCACCCCTGGGGTATCTCCTGGAAAACCTCAAACCTCTAAATCTAGTGTCTGACTTAAAGGCCTCCAAACTCATCCGCCTTTGCAATCAGGTCTGGCCCCATTACCCGTTAGATCACAACTCTGCCTAACAGCACTTTTGATCCTACCATTTTAAAGAATCTTCATAGTTACTGCCAGCCCTCCAGAAAATGGAAGGAGGTTCTCTATGTCCAAACCTTCTCTTTCCTCCTCCTGTTCTCCAACTCAACTCCTATTAGCTATGAAATATCAACCAGAAAACTTCTACTATTCTTGATCCAGCTTACTGTCCCCTACCTGCCTCTACAATCTCCTATTTCCCCAGACTCCTCCCTCCTGTGACAGCTGCAGGCTGCTCCTGCCGTCCTACACTGGCACCCACTTTCAACCCCCTTGCTCTCAATCTACAGCCAACCCTACCACCACTTCCTCCCCAAACCAGCCTAACCCAGCTTTGGGCCTTCCTTTAAGGGAAGTCACTTGGGTAGACGGTCTGATTAGGTGTACCAGGTGGTTTTGCATGTCAATTTGACACAGGCTGGAGTTATCACAGAGAAAGGAGCTTCAGTTGGGGAAGTGCTTCCATGAGATCCAGCTGTGGGACATTTTCTCAATTAGTGATCAAGGGGTGGGAGAGCCCCTTGTGGGTGGTACCACCTTTGGGCTGGTGCTCCTGGGTTCTATAAGAGAGCAGGCTGAGCAAGCCAGGGGGAGCAAGCCAGTAAGAAACATCCATGGCCTCTGCATCAGCTCCTGCTTCCTGACCTGCTTGAGTTCCAGTCCTGACTTCCTTTAGTGATGAAAAGCTGAATAAACCCTTTCCTCCCCAACTTGCTTCGTGGTCATGATGTTTGTGCAGGAATAGAAACCCTGACTAAAACATTAGGATATATATTCCCTTCTCACTAAATGAGCTTTCTCAAATAGAACAAAAACTGGGATCTTATACCTCTTACTCCTCTGCCTTTATAAAGAATTTCAATATATCACTCAATAGTTTGGCTCAGCAATAATTTACTCCTGAGGAGCATAGGCAAGTTTGGGAACAGGCTAGAATACATGCAGACAAAGTTCACCAAACAACTTGATTGAACCTAAGACAGTACCCAACCAATTCAATGGAATTAAAATACCCCAGCTAGAGCCTGGTTCATAACCTGACTTCGGGCTGGTCTCTATAAATTTGCCCTAAAACCAAAAAAATTTTGGAAAAACTCTGAGAGGTCATCCAGGACAAACAAGAAAACCCTTCCCAATTTTCAGAGCACCTTACAAAGGCCCTGTTATGATAAACTTAGACCCAGAGAAGTCATAAGGTAAGCAACTCCTGATGACCTACTTCTTTTCCCAAAACTACCCCGACATTAAGTCCAAACTTGGGGCGGGGACCCCCTAACTCCACAGGCAGAAGCCTTGGCACTGGCCTTTAAAGTGTACCATGAGAGAAATTAAAAGACCCAAAGACAAAAATACCTTATGCTGACAAAGGCAGTACAACCAGCTCAGCTCCAGCCTCTACCAGACTTCCTGGCCTGCTAAGACTCAGGAGCCACCATGCCCCTGTTTCAAATGTAGTCAACAGGGTCACTGGGCAAGGACCTGCCCTATCCCCTGCAAGCTACCAAGCCCATGCCCAAAGTGCTATCAGGAAAGACATTAGGCTGTTGACTGTGCCCTTATTCCACTCAGGACAGAGGGACATTGCTCCCAGATTGCCCTGCAGCTGATCTCCTAGGCTTGGCCATGGACAGTTGAAGGGACCCAAGTTCCCTTGACCTGACCACTTCCATCACCAGCAGGGAGCCGGGGTGGTCATCGTGGTCATCTGGGCAGCTCTTTTCCTTCCTCTCGGACACTGAGGCCACTTACTTGGTCCTGACAGAGTTTTGGGGACCCATCTCTCCTCATTTCCCTACTGTCAGGGTAGGGGAACAGCCTTACCTTCCTCACCAGACCCCATGACTTAGTGGCCTTTTTAGGGGTGTTCCTCTCACCCATTTTTTGTAGTGCCAATGTGTCCTGAACCCTCACTGGGAAGGGATCTTCTGGCCAAAGTGGGAGCCTCTATTTCTTTTGCTCCCCTATTCACCTGAACCCAGACTTGGCAGGATCCCCCTCTCCTCCTTCCAGACACTCAACCTACTAACTCTAACGTGTCATTTCCTTTACCAGCCTCTCAGGTAGACCGCCCCCCCCCAAGTCTGGGACATCCAGAACCCCTCTGTTGCTAAACACTATTCTCCTGTTGTCGTCCAATTATAAGACCCTACCAGGAGGACCCTGCTCTCTTAAGATCCAGAGGGCATCAAGACCACCTACCTTGTCCCCAATACCAGAAAAATGAGACTCCACTCCGGCAGCTGCGCTAGACCCCACTGGATTAGATACGGGCTTCTCAATCTCCCCCTGCTGTTCATTTCCATCCAGTGTAGCCCTTACATCTGGAGTTTCAAGGTTTAAGAAACCCCCTCTGATAACAAAGTCTTTTGAAGCAGGGTCAGGAAACTGCTCCATAGCTGGGTGCCAGGGACCAATGCAAATTGTGGTCATCCCTATATCCACCACTCCATCTAAATATTATGACCTCTTTGTTTGCTTCCTCTTTGGACAGACAAAAGATGATTGTTAAAAAAAAAAAATGGTGAGACAAATATGGGAGCTGCCCATATTGGTCTTGCCAGATATATATGTTAGGATCACAGACCAATCATTTCTATCAATGATGCATGACCCTCTTCTTCTATATTCATGACCCGTGGAATCCCAGGGGGGAAACAGGCATTGTGGGTAAGCTCTACCATAAAAACCAATCTGGGTCCCCAATAAGTACGATCCACATCCAGAGAAAATATGTCTCAATTGTCCAACCTCTAGAAATTGGAGGAATAGGAGAAGTAATCCAACACTCCTCCGACGTCCTTACTTCCTTGACATCCCCTTCATAAGTGGCACTAACCTGTCATTTCACCTTCTGCTTTAGACCCTGACTTTGGTGTATGAACGCCTTAATGTCCCCCAACCTGGTCATTTTAAAGATTGCTGGCTGTGCGTACCCCCTGGAACTAACCCACAATTGCCACTTACAGCCTCTCTGGTGATCCTGCCAAGTAACCTCACCTCACCTTTTGTCAGATGCCCTGACCCTGATGCTGCCATGACTCCATACCTTGCCTCTATCACTCTCTTTGGCATGGCAGACTATTTTAAGACCTCAGGAACATGTTCTGTAGGAACATGTCCCTAGACTGCAACAAAACCATAACCCTTTATACCTCATTGCTACCACAATGCCCTGCAGTCCAGAACACATCATCTCTCTATGGCACCCTGGTATATCATCGCCTACCAGCCATCTGGTCAGGAGTTGGCACGTTGGTGCTCCTTTTCCTGAATCAGGAGTAACCCACAGAAGAAAGCCTCTACCAATCCCAGCTGTAGACTCAATACCTGCCCAACATAACAAGAGCAACTCCTGCCACTCCTGGTCGCTGCGGGAATAACTACAGGTATTGGTACCAGAACAGCAAGGCTGACTACCTCTCTAACCTTATACAATCGGTTCTCTTCCCAGCTTGACAATAGCCTTCAAGACGTGGGCTAAACCATGCTCGCCACCCAAAGACAGATCAATTCCCTGGCAGCAGTATTTCAGAATTGAAGGGGACTAGATGTTCTTACATCGAAAGAAAGCGGTCTTTGCCTCTTTCTCCAAGAAATATGCTGCTTCTCCACCAACCAGTCCAGAATGGGGAGAAACAAAATCCAATGGCTGCAATCAGACATCCGAGAACATGGGAGCAACATGAGGCCTGTAAGTCCTGGGTAATTAAAACCCCATATGGAGGTAGATACTGCCCTTCCTAAACCCTCTTCATCTCATTTTTCTGGCTTTACTATCTACTCCCTACCTCAACAACCTCATCTCCATATTCCTATAACGACAAACTCAAAATATTTACAACCAATCAGTTTCTTTTACAGGATTACCAACCACTGTCCACCGAAGAGCCCGATGCCAACAACTATTGAGGGAGCCCTGATGTTGAGGGTCAGCTACACAGGAGGAAGCAGTTTAAGAGATCCGGTGCCCCTCCCCCCCTTTCCCTCTCTTTATGATAAGATGAGGAATGTTAGCATTAGGTGCATCTGCGGACAGCTAGAGTCGACTTCACATCGATCAGGCATCTTTACAGCCAGCTCCGGGAGCCAATGCTGAGACACGTCATCTCTAGGCGACAGCGTCTCATTGCACATGCGCCATGGTCTCCGCCTTATGTTACTTTGCACAGGCAGCACAGCCCAGAAAAAAGACTCATGCTGCCTGCCCCCTCTCTCTTTTCTTCCACCCTCTCCCAGAGGCTGCCACTGATTCCCTCCCAATAAACCTCCCACGAGAGACCTGCCACGTGGTGTGGTGTGTTCGGTGCCGCTGATTTCTAACAGTGATGGAGCAGAAACCTAGACCCGTCGGTAGGATCAGGATCTTTGGGTGGGGCAAACTGTACTAATCAGCCCAATAGCTGAAGACAGAGATGATAAAGATTGTCCCTCTGGAGGCCAATATCTGTCATCAAATTAAGAATTATTTTTGGAGACTTCAACTTGCCACGGAACAAATGTTTAAAACAACAGATGGAACTGAACGAAGCTGGGGGCCTTCGGAAGTCATGACAAAATTCAATAGGTTAAATCGTCTGACAAGAGACACCTTAATGTAAACGTGCAAGCACTAGGCATGGAAGTCAGCACAGAGGAAACCACACTCTTTTCCTGGGATTCCCACACAAACCCTCCCTGAAGTCACTGAGAAGCATAAAAATGGTGTGAGAAATAGATGTGCAGCTATTAAATGTTTCCCAGCAACCCCTGAGGGTACAGGTGATAAAGGTCAGGTGCCAAATACTCAGATGAGAAGAACTTTGCCCAGAACATGTAAGGGGGCAGTATTTGCTGTGACGGTATCTAGTCTGTAAAGAAGTCTGTAGAGACGCTTAGACAGAAGTACAAAGACAAACATTCGCCAGTGTGCTTTAAATGTTACTTTGAGGAAGAAAAAAAGGGGGGAAGAGAGACAGAGGCAGAGATGAGCAAAGAGACGGGGGGGGGGGGGGGGGGGGGGGGTGGGGGGGGGGTCAGAGACAGAGAAAGTAAGCTTAAACAAGAACACAGAAAAATACAAAACACAAGAAGGGCAGAAACAAGCTCTCTAGAAGGGGGAGACAATGCTTTCTGACATTTTTGAATGATTTAGATCCCCAGACACAGAAAGAGGAAGTCTATACCCTCTTCTTAAGTCACAGTGAAATAAAATAAATGGAGCGAAAGAGAAAACCAGTCCCTTCTAAGAAAAGGCTAAGGATGCTCTAGAGAAAGCCAGCGATGCAAATCACAGTAACCTACAACTAAAGAGCAGCGGAAACTTGACTTAGAATGTACGAGAAGGACACGAGAGGGAAGTGTTGAAAGTGACCTCAGAGGATCCGCAAGAATCCCTCAACAAACAGAGGTGAGAGGTCAGAGGTTTAAGGGAGCTGAGGCTGACACTGCCCATCCCAGGGCAGCAGCAGGAGGAAATCTGCTCCAGGAAGGAAACCGAGGGTTGGTGATGGGGGCAGGGGGCAGGGCAGGGATGGGGGAGGGGATGGGGAGTCAGGGGGGTAGGAGGGGGGGTGAGGGCTGGGGTGCAGGACCAACAAGAAGAACAAGAGAGAGAAACCACCACCAAGAAGAACTCAGGTCAAAGCCAGAGAAAAGACAGCGTGGTACTGAAGGAGAGTTTAATAAGCGACATTTTTATTCAGTTGTGCTAGGTTTTTAAACTGTCTTTATCTTTGTAGGCTTTTAAGAAAAAAGGTGAATTGAGTCCAGTGTCCAGTTGCATACAAGGAAAGCTTTTAGAATGTTAGTTCTGTTTGTGTTCAGATTCCTCAAAGACGAAAGGCAAGGGCCTTCCTCTTAATTTAGCCTTTGTGCTATGGGGACTGTATCAGGACAAACGTGCAAAATACATACTATATAAAAACAGAAAATAATTTTTAAAAAATGGAGGCAAATTAAGGAAAGATATTTGGTATCAACTGTGGGACACACACGCACACACACACCAAAACTGCAAAAACAAAACAACAAAAGCCCTGTATATTTCAAACTGATTTAAATTGTGGGAAAATGCTTTTAAAGAGGTGTGTGCACTTTGTTTTTATGCGCATATCAGCAGGACAGTAAAGAGAGCATGACAAAATGTTTACTTTTAAAAGAAAATACGATTACAAGGAGAACAAGGTGTGTAGAGTTTTTATACCCCTGCTCTTTTTACAGCGTAGTTTATTTTGTCTGGAGACTTTCTGGCACCCCTCGGAATAGTCACAGATACCTAGGCATCGCTGGCGAAGGGCTGGGAGCCAAATAGAAGACCCAAGGGACTGAGAAATGCGTGTGTATTTGAGAGTTGAGCTGAAAGCAGGATCCCCTAGGAGTCAGTTTGACGTGGGTCTGAGCTACCAAGTCTGGGACCACAAACATTTTATGTTTACAATGCTTCTCTGTGCTTTATGTGGTAAACAGAGGGAGGAGGAAGGGAAAACAGTCAGGAGTTGACTTGGCCACTCAGGGACTTTCTGGTTTCAGGAAAATGTCTCACCTTCCGTCGCCCCATAGCTAGTATCAATCCCTCTCTGAGACTCTCTTTGCCAGGTTGTGTCAGGTTGACAAAAGTCTTCATCCCAGTTGCACAGCAACTTCCTCCTCCTGCCTCACTCTCCAGGACACTTATTTGGCTGCCTGTGGCTACCTGGTACCTCAAGGTGGCTTGCCCACATAAGGCAGCCTGGAATGGTCAGCAAGAGCCCAGGAAGAGCTCTCAGCCAAGAGCTGGAGGTTGGTGGGGACGTTTCCCGACCTTCTCCGCAAGAAGAGAACCCAGGACGTTTTGTGCATAGACTCAGTGGCCAGCAGAATCGAGATCAACTGATCCTCTTGGCCTTGTGTCCTTCTTTATTACGGTCTAAGGGCAGCTCCCCACCCCACCCCACCCCACCCCACCCACGACGGACTGCGTGCACACAAAAGCTCATCACTTTTGCTTGCTAGTAAATATAAAGTAAGACAGCAGCCGAGGGCTAGACACCTGGTGCCTTGGCCGAGCCACTGGTGAAGACCCACTTCTCGTCCTGGATTTTCTACCTTATAACTTGCCCGGATGTTGGTGACACAATACAGGCGAACATGGGGGTTTCCTTGCAAAGCGCTTGGTCGCAGTACTGCCCATGGATCTTTCCGTCAGCTCTGTGACAGACCAAGCTGGTGAGTTTGGGGAATCATTTGGCAGGAAATGGAGACTTAGAGCCCTGCGCGCGAAGTGAGTGCTTAATAACCACCCCCCTCAGGGTGCTCCGCTGCTTCAAGTCCACTTCCGGTCCATTCACCCGCTTCCTCTGCCCTTTGGGACACCGCTGAATGATGCCATCCTCTTTCCCCCTAGCCTATTTTGGGCTCAATCCATACAAGGTAGAAAAGGAATGGGCTTCTTAGACTCCATATTCCTCCTGGAATGGATGATCCTCCATTCAGCTACTTCAATGGAAACAGACAGACAAAACCCGTTGGACTTGTGTAACTCTTAAGACAGGAAGACATGTTCTCCGTTTATTAAAACCCCAGAACCCTTCACAATCAACCATTCCCGGCTCCTGCTTTCCCCGGGGTGTTCGAAGCTCACCCTGGCCCCTACAGGAGCTTCTTAAAACTTCTGACTATTGAGACAGGAATGTTTCTCATCTCCTGCCCACGCCTCCTCAGCAAATCACCCTTTCCTTACATTCTTCTCTTGAATGCCTCGAGGTCCTGCTTCCTTCCTGCTGAAATACAGACCTGCCTGGAGGGCCTAGCCACCCGAAAGAGGGCAGAAAATCAAATATTTATGGAGCAGATGCCATTTTCTGAGCCGTGAGCTAAGTCCTCTCCTCTCCAGCAAGGACTGTTCTTCGTTCACGAAAGGCTGAGAAGTGAAATGGGACCAGCTCCAGGTCACTGAGAATCGGTAGTGCCCCTTCCCCCCTCTACCACAAACACCACACCGTTGCTGCCTTCACCTGATTTTAGTATAAATATCCGTAAGGACCAGAGCTCTCCAACCTCGCCCTGGTCGATCGCGAGAACCCTGCGCCTAGGGTGGGGGTGGAGCATCTTTGTGGCAAATGGGCTTTCCATGAATGGAAAACAGCCTTTCCCTTTCTGCTGGAGGAGGCAGGATCGCCCATGAATGTGTGATGCCTGGCCAGAAGCCAAGAATAAGAGCAGGAAATGGAAGCCGAGTGAGATAACTGCCCTGGACATGGCGGGGAGGGGCAAGATAAACAGAGGCGGTTCAATTTTGCAAAGCGTCAGAGCCCAGTCGATTAGGCACAGGCCTTTGGGGAGACACAGAGACATTAGGGAAGGGGGGGGGCAGCCTCGGGAGTGAGGAGGGTAAGTGCTGGCAGAGCAATTAACTGGAGGAACAAATGGGTCGGAAACCACAGGATAAGGCGAAACCCAAGAGCAGGCATTTGAAACGTTAAAGAAATCGTATTGCGTGCACCCCAGCGTTGGTGCTTAGCAGCTGAAAATGTCTGACTTGACGATTTAGAATGGGAAACACATGGGGTCAGAGAAACTTGTCCCTGTGGGCGTTTGGGAAGAGGAGGGCAAGGAGGAGGGGGAGGAGGGGAAGGAGGGAGAGGAAGAGGGGGAGGAGGGGAGGAGGACTACTTAGAAGAGAGAGGGGAAGTCCAGAATTCTAAATGAAGACATGAGAGGATGGATGAGTCCAGCAGGCTTTTCCCCAATATTTGACAATTATGAATAAAGTCAAAAGTTCTAGTTGGATCATGCGCCCCACTGGGAGAATGTCAGCCTCCAACTCAGATGCTAGAAATTCTTGACACTTTCCAGTCACTTAACACCCACCACTTTACAGACTCCGCTTGTCTGTAGCCACTCTGCAAGTTGGTTATCGTTATCCTCGTACAGATTTGGAAACTGAGGCACATAGAGCTTCCTGTAACTCGCCCAAGGTCACATGTGCTGCTGCTGAGGAGTCAAGAAAGGAAGTCAAGGTGGGGGGAGGGCGGGTTACCCTTTTCTTTTCCATGAACCCACTGCAAATCCCAAAATATGGGCCTTCAAAATCTCTCTCTCTCTCTCTCTCTCTCTCTCTCTCTCTCTCTCTCTCTCTCTCTCTCTCTCTCTCTCTCTCTCTCTCCAAGCATGGAACTGGGAAACATGTTGGCCCTGGACTCTTACTTGGGTCCAGTACTGTCCAGAAAGAGAAATCCTGAAGGCTTCTGAATTCTGCTCTTCCTGCTCAGGACCAGCGATTTGATTCCTCTAAGCCCCAGAATGCCAGACAGCAGGGAAGCACGTGTTTTTCCAAGCCCAGTAGCGCATATTCTAGCTATCCACATATTCATTTATTCATTCAACAAACATTTATCAAGCTCCTATTTGCTGCCAAGGACTATGTACAATGAAAATATTTGTCCAGTAGGCAACTAAAAGGTGCTTGGTTCGTGGTTCCTTAGGGTTTGCTTTTTGCTTTTTCGTTTTAGCACATTTTCAGTGAATTCACTGCAGCAGGTCCTCCAGCGTAACCTCCAAAGCCTTGGCTTAGCTCATAACCAGCTCCCTGCTCTCTTTAAAGCATTTATGGTAGCACAGCAGATCTGTCTCTCCAGCGGTGATTGTGTTTTGTCCTCAGTCACCCTGGCAGTTGGGCGGCCCTTTCTTTAGCAAATATGAACAGTGAATGCTCTTTATAGTCTGTTCTCTGAGCTGAAAAAGGAAGTTGAAAGAGTGCTTTGTAGAAAGCCCTAGAGGGGAGAAAAAACATGAATTTTACTGGTTTTACTAGAAATCTAAAAACCTGGGAGGAGACTGTGAAAAGAAAATTTCAAATGCCAAAACATTGTGGGCCAATGTGAGACCGAGTGCCAGGCTTGTACTAACCGGCTCATCCCTGTCTGCTGAACATCGGGTAGCAGGAAGCATTCACGATTTTCCCATGATCCTGTCTGACTGCTGGGTGACTCCGATACACATCCCACTGGCAGGGCCTTAGAGGGTACAAGGCTACACAAACCTTGTCAAAAGACTCGGCAGTGACGAGCAGCCAACTGCAAACTGAACACAAGAATACAAGAGCATCTTCAGTACCACATAGAAATGCTCTCATCCGTGGCAACATGGGGTTAAAGTCTCAACCTGAGGGAGATCTGCTGTAGAAAGCTGAGGATGGAAACCAGCAGAGCATGAGACCCCGACATCATGATGCTGCCTGGACCAATCCATTTGAATGACCTTCAGATTCCTGAGGGTCTAAATTCTTTTGAAAGACAGGATCTCATGTAGCCCAAGATGGCCCCAAACTCACTCAGTAAACTGAGGATGACCTTGAACTTGTGATCCTCCTAGCACTTCTTCCTAGGTGTTAGAATTACTTGTGCATCACTATACCTGGCTTATATAATGCCGAGGGTGGAACTCAGGACCTTGTGCATGCTGGGCATGTGCTCTACCAACTCAGCTACAAATTCAGTCATGTTCTTAATTCTTCATAAGCCACATCACTGTGTGTTTCCTGGGAAGCGCTGCGAGGACGGTTCTCTCATGTGGAGAATGAGTGTATCCTCTGCCCTTGCTTCCCTCTGCCATCTAAACCAGGTATAAGTCCCAACTCTTTTTTTTCATTTTTAAAGAGTATTCATTTATTATATATAATATATATATATATATATATATACATATATATATATATATATGTATATATGTGTGTGTGTGTGTGTGTGTGCTCTGTCTTCACACACACCAGAAGAGGGAATCAGATTCCATTACAGAATTCCATTACAGTTGTGAACCACCACATTGTAACGTGTAGTTTCTACTACCCCAATGGACCGCACTACCAGCCCCCACTCAAGTTCCCTTGGATCCAATGGATGAACACACACACACACACACACACACACACACGCACGCGCGCGTTGCACACAACACACACACACATACACACACACATATTAGCTCATTTTTAAACCTGCCTTATGGCTCCGGGGCTGGGGTCTTCCAATCCCCCTGTGGCTAGTGTGCCCTTCCCTTTATTCACTCTTAAATCTGACCTCAACTTAGTTGTGTTTCTAATCTCCTGTCTGCTACCCCAAGCCCCACTGGGGAAGCAGCCAATGGCCACTCCACCAGAGATCTCATGTGGCTGTTGGGTCTCCCTCGAAGCATGGCAAATTCCTTTCCCCTGCTGGGTCTCCTCACCTGCCTGTGGGAACCTGGAAGTCCCACCTCTTCTGCCCAACCATTGGCAGCTAGCATCTTTACTGATCGATCAAGAACCAATTGGGGAACAGGACCTTCAGCATACACACAGATTCCTGATCAAAGCATCAGGACCACCCCCTACATCTCACCTTTTACATCCAATTAAAAAAAAAATACTTTTCTCTCAGATATAAATTGATCAAAACCATAATAATTATGTAAATTACAAAGTATTATATATACAATTAGCATCCAGTCCATCATATCTGTCAACTGGACAAAGCACTCTACCATCATTCCTAACTTAAAGAATAATAATTCTGTCCCTTAATTATGTTTATATTTTAGTCTCTAACAATATCTGAAAGTCGTATCTCCTACTCTATAAACCTCTCTCAATGCTAAACAACTTGGGTTGATTATAAGACTATAACTTGTCCTCAACCCCTTCAGAAATCTAAAAATGAATTAAATATTGCCTGAGTATATAGGAAGCACTACGCATGGGCTTCCAAGGCTTAAACAATTTGAGAGATGACCAACGAGCTGGACAGCCCCTAATTTCATATAACATTGGAGCATCTGTCTTCAGCCTCCTGGCCCAGAACCATCTGGCAGACCTTTCATGAAGCAGGAAATATAAAGGACTGGCTTACCCCCGTCTTGGCAGAGATTAGTAGTCGCCTATCTCGCCTCTGTTTGTTCTTTTTGGACAGTATACTGTCTGCAGATGATATAAGCAATTTCTGTCTAGTGGCTACCTTGCCACAATAAGCAAGCTTGCTGGAAGTAAATATGCTTGATTCTTCATTGAAGGGAATAGGGAAGCTGTCAGGAGCAGACGGTCAAAAGATCCTTAGTAATGAAATAACATTAAATGTCACATTCTATGAATTCCAATGTTTTTAAAGGACTAAGTGTCTCTGAACTGTTGAACCTTAACTACTCTTAGCCAATTTTTTAATAAACTGAAAGCACTTTATTGAAGTTAAATCAGAATCTAACTTAACTATGAATTTGCTCTCTACCTTAACCTATGCTACTTAATCATCTTAAACAGTTTGTAAAACAGGTAGAAGGACTGGGTCAAAGCCTTATATTCTTAAGGAAGTTGTATAGGCATAATGCCTAAGAGTAACAATATTAATTTTAAATTTTGTATCAATACACAGATTTATACCAATGAAAACCTTAACTCTGTACCAATATGTAATTTCTGTACCAATGTTAAGAATTATAACTTTAATTTTGCATCAATTACAAAGATTTTTTATCAATGTAAGATTATGGCTATATAATGTTTTGCTCAAGAATGAAATTTTGTGAGCCAGGCGGTGGTGGACACGCCTGTAATCCCAGCACTCTGGGAGGCAGAGGCAGGCGGATTTCTGAGTTCGAGGCCAGCCTGGTCTACACAGTGAGTTCCAGGATAGTCACGGCTATACAGAGAAACCCTGTCTCCAAAAAACCAAATCCAAAAAACAAAAAAAAGAAAAGAATAAAATTTTGTAATCCATCCCTTCTATTTCCTCGCTGTTCAAAATTATGACTATATCCAAATTATCCCTTAAAATGACAACCTATCTATAATTCATAAAATAACCATAACCAGATACCCAAACCCAGGGAATTGGACTGATGACTCTCCATAGCTTCTTCCTACTGAATAGGGGCAATGAGAAATTCTCTAAATGGGTGGGGAGAGGTAGGAAAATTAGAAAAACTGGTTAGACTTAAGAAGGCTAGGTTTAGCATCTGTTATCCAGTCTCTGCGTGTTTGGAAGGTTTAGAGCTCCACTGAAGTTCTGACTGGATCTGTCTAAAAGGGTGGATGAAGCAAGGTCATCTGGAATCAGCAGCAACTCTAAAGCTGCTCTGGAAGCAAGTCTCTGGAGAGCATCAGGAAGCAAGGGACTGGAACAGCAGGTCCGTTCAGTGTCCCTGAGGATGAATCTTGTCAGAGCTGTACATTCTGCAATATGAATCTCATAACCAAATTTTAGTACCACTAAGATTTTTGTATGGATTGTGCAGAGTGCGCAGAGCAGTTAAGGATGAAATTTTGCTTCTTATTTGAGCAGGTGAAAGACAGCTGTCTTTTTTAATGAGTTACTTTTATCAATAACCAAATGCAATAAATCTTCATTCATGCCATATGAAGAATGGCACAATGAATCTTTCTGTTCCTGACCTGTTTGATTTTTCTCGAACTTTTCCATTTCTTCTGATCCATGTATGGGGTCCAACGCCCTCTCTCCTTTCCTGTCAACACAAACACAGAACCTCTCTCCCAAAAGAACATGTTCTTGGTCCAGTCACCAGAAGTCATTAAATGTTCAGCTTGAACTCTCTCCCAGAGGAATTTCAATACAACCACCAAATTCATAGTCACACTCATTTAATAATCAAAACAATTCAAAGCAATCTAAACAAATGTTAAGCATTGAGACCATGCTTCTGTTGACTCCTGCCCTGCCCTTCATGAGATCAATGCCTACATTATTTATATAGTGTAACCTTAAATTCCCTTCTGCTTACTGTATCACTCTTCCCCAACCTCTCTCTTCTGTGGAGCTTAATATCTGTATATTTAAGAACATTTAAACAATTACTATTATACGCCCTACTAGTCTTAAAAACAGTTAAATCAAATTTTACAAGTCCATCCTTAGATATTTTGCTGGATGGAGACAGGCAGGTTTATTGTTTCTCAATGCCTCCCTCATAGCACCAGGGAACCAGACGGTCTGTCTACACAGCAGGAGTTCCCAGCCTCTTGGCTTAAGCTCTCCCTGGCGGCCATGCTCCTTTGTTCTGATTTTACCACACACTGGAGCCTTGTGACTTGGCTTGGCTGGCTGAGAAACCAATTCTCTCCTCCTGCTAGACTTCTATCATTGTGTGTGTGTGTGTGTGTGTGTGTGTGTACCATCTGAGAATTCTTAAACTAATTCTCATGTGGAAGGAGATTCTCACCTTCCACATGGTTTCACCGTCTGTAACATGTAGTTTCTACTACCTGCTTTAAGCTCCAGGTGGGTGGGTGCTACCAGGCCCCACCCAGCTTCCATTGGATCCTGGATCACACACAGATGCCCTATCAAAGCATTAGAACCACCCCTTACACCATATGGATGCTGGAAATTGAACTCAGGGCCTCTGAAAAAGCAGTCAGTGCTCTCAACTGCTGAGCCCTCTCTCCAACCCAAGTCACAACTCTTAACTCTAGCCAGTCAGAGAAGTACTAAAGAAAGGAAATGCTTGGGAAGAGCCACTGAAAGACAGGTGTAGGGAGGCGCTCACAAGGTCCAGTTGGAGTTAGACTCTGGGGACACTAGCTCCAGGGAGAAAGAGAATTAGAAAATAACATTAGGCAAGGAGAGCTTATTGATACAGGGATACTTTCTCTGGATGTAGCATTTAGCACTCTGACTTTGTCTGAGATCAGGACAAAGGAGCTTTTAAGGTGGCTCTTGGATGCTTGAAGAAATGAAGCCCCATCCTAACATGGAGGACAGCAGTACTTTATGGAAGCTGATGGAGAAAGAGATCAAAAGACTGGGAGGAGCAAGCACGCTAAAGTAAATTGTCCTAGCTTGCTTTCCGTTGCTGGTGTCTTAGTTAGGGTTTCTATTCCTGCACAGACATCATGACTAAGAAGCAAGTTGGGGAGGAAAGGATTTATTCGCTTACACCTTCCATACAGCTGTTCATCACCAAAGGAAGTCAGGACTGGAACTCAAGCAGGTCAGGGAGCAGGAGCTGATGCAGAGGCCATGGAGGGATGTTTCTTACTAGCTTGCTTCCCCTAGCTTGCTCAGCCTGCTCTCTTATAGAACCCAAGAATACCAGCCCAGCAATGGTACCACCCACAAGGGCCTTGATCACTAATTGAGAAAATGTCCCACAGCTGGATCTCATGGAGGCACTTCCCCAACTGAAAACTCCCCTTCTCTGTGATAACTCCAGCCTGTGTCACGTTGACACACAAAACCAGCCAGTACACCTGAGATGAACCCCATGATCAATGGCAACTTGAGGAGTGTGATGGTTTGAATATTGCTGGCCCATGGGAAGTGGCACTCTTAGGAGGTGTGGCCTTGTTGGAAGAAGTGCATCACTGTACAGGTGGGCTTTGAGGGCTCCTAGTGCATAAGTTCCTCCCAGGGTAGAAGAGACCCTCCTCCTGGCTGCCTTTGGATCAAGATGTAGAACTCTTGTCTCCTTCAGCACCACGTCAACCTGCAAGCTCCCTGTCATGATAACTGACTGACCCTCTGAAATTGTCATTGGGTAATGACATGGTAGCTGAGGTGATGTATCCTTGACATAATTTACCTCACAAGTGAGGAAATGTTGTAGAATTCCAACCTTGCCACTAGAAGGAAAAGACTGAGCTGGGTGAATATTCAGGTACATTGAAAAGCACACACGATTGCTTTAGAACCAGGGTACAACCTGAGTCAGACATTGTATAAGCCCTCACAAATTAAATTTTATATTTTTTATGTGTGTACTCTTGTGCATGTGGGTGCTCTGAGAAGCCAGAAGACACTGTCAGATCTCCTGAAGCTGGGATTACAGGCAACTGTGAGCTGCCCAACCAACATGGGAGATAGGCACCAAATCTGGGTTCTCTGCAAGAGCAGAGAGCACTCTTAACCACTGAGCCACTCTCCAGCTCCTGTGCCCTAAATAAGTAATAAAGTTTAGAACTGAGCAGTAGCAGCTACTAGAACTGAGCAGTAATAACTATTATATATAATATTATATGTAATATAATATTATATAACTATATATAGTTATAATATATAACTATTATATATGTGTATATATACATATATGTATACATATATATACATATATACATACACATACATATATACATATATATGGCACAGCCAGAGTCCTAGAGTCCTCGTTAGGGTTACTATTACTGTAATGCAGCACCATGACTCAAGCAAGTTGGGAAGGAAAGGGTTTATTTAGCTTATACCTCCACATTCACAGTCCATCATTGAAAGAAGTCGGGACAGGAACTTAAGCAGGGCAGGAACCTGGAGGCAGGAGCTGATGCAGAGGCCACGGAGGGGTGCTACTTGCTGGCTTGCTCCTCATGGCTTGCTCAGCCTGCTTTCTTACAGAACCCAGGACCACCAACCCAGGGACCGCCCCACCCACAATGGGCAGGGTCCTCCCCCATCAACCACTAAATAAGAAAATGCCTTGTAGGCTTTCCTACAACCTGATCTTATGAAAGCATTTTCTCAATTGAGGCTCCCTCCTCTCAGATGACTCTAGTTTGTGTCAAGTTGACATAAAATCAGCCAGCACAGCCAGGCATGTAATGTACCTGCTGGAAGAATACAGCACTCCCTCCGAAGTGGGCCTGCCAGAGAAACACACTCAGAATCTGATTGAAACTGTCCATGTCCCTCCACAGCTAAAGTAAAGAACTCATAAGCAAATTTCACAAAGAAATAAATAAGAAGAGCAGCTGTATAGACAAAAATCCAGAGATGCTATTGGCAGATCACAAAATGCAGATCTCATGTGCGTACAGACACAGACTGTCATAAAAATACTTTTAAAAAATATGTATTTACTTTATGTGTATGCATGCTCTATCTATCTGCATGTATACCCTTGTAGGGTGCCATCAGATCCCATTATAGATGGTTGTGGTTGCTGGGGATTGAACTTGAGACCTCTGGAAGAGCAGACAGTGCTCTTGACTGCTGAGCCATCTCTCCAGCACCTAAAAAAATACTTTAAACAATTTCTAAGACAACTAGAAATATAAACAGCAGCTGGCATATTTGATGGTATTAAGCAACCATTGTTAATGTAGTTAGGTGTGATAATGGTGACTTGAAAAACAAACTGTTCTAAGTTTTAGAAATACATAACAAAATATTAACAGATACAGTGATTCGGTGTCTGGAATTGGGGGGATTATGTGCAATAGATGAGACAAGTTTGGTCTTGACTTGATCATTGTTGAAACTTGGAGACGCTTAGATCATGACTTACCAGACAATTCTGAATTCGTGTTTGAAAACTGACATAGTGAAAGTTTAAAAGCAGACATGCATAGGGAACTGGTTGGATCGGGGGTTGGGGATGGGGGTGGTAGATGGGACTCTTTGAAGTTCTGTGTTCGGATTTAGCCATGATGTCAGCAGGTGGCTGAGGTATGGGGAGGGGAACAGGAGGAAGGGAATGTGCTAGGCTCGATGAATAGAGTTGACAGGAGTATTAGAACCAGGATAAAATCCAAAAACCTGCCATGAACGGCAACAGGAGGTCTGAGCATGGTGGACTCACACATACTTGCCGCTTGGGCCTGCCAGACCAATTTCCAGACCCCACCCACTGGCAGGCACAGAGCACTGGATGTACTGCCAGTGCTAGGCAGACTGATTCCAGAAGTGGGCAGGACTGAGCCTGCTCGTGAAGGTTCCATCCCTAAGCCCAGCACAGGGCAGACCAGGGCCATCCGAATTGCCCTTCACCCTTGGGGGGAACCAGACAATATGAGAACTGAAGGAAGACCATCTAGGAAAGGTTTACAGTTGGTGGTTACTGTTCTATTGCTACGATGAGACACCAGAACCAAAGCAGCTTACAGAAGAGTTTGTCTGGGGCTTATAGTTTCAGGGGGTTAGATTCCACGGCCATGGTGGTGGGGAGCATGGCAGTAGGCAGGCAGGCATGACCCTGGAGTGGTAGCTGAGAGCTTAAATCTTGATCCGCGGGCATCAGGAGGAGGGGGTGGTAGGCAGATAAACACTGGGCCTGGCTGGGATTTTGAAACACCAACACCCCCCACCCCTAGTGACATACCTTCTCCAACAAAGCCACTCCTTCCAATCCTTCCCGAACAGTTCCACCAACTGGGGACCAAGCATCTTAATCTATAAGCCTATGGGACCATTCATATTCAAACCACCACAATGGTCTGACTCCAGTTTCTAAGCAGAGTTCTCCAGATATACCTGGTTGAGATAACCAGATTGAAACCATTTGGACCCACCTCTCTGGCCACAGGTGACTGACTGAACTGAGATTCTCGTGTAACCCAAAAAGAGAAATGTCTGTGCACTGAACTCAGTCCGTCACACCTCTTACCAGTACTGGACCTAAGAAGCCGAAACTGAGAGCTATGAACAGCACCACAGGTAGAGTTTGGGGGAGATTGATGACCCAGGTGAGCAGTGGGGTCCAACAGAGGCATGGTTGGCTCCAGGTGACTTGGATAAGTCACTGTCCTTCCAGCTAAACCAATCCTGGGCAGCACTCGAATGGCTATACGCCGCACCACAGAGGTACTAGCATGTCCCTTGCACATCGTGGCTCTGTCCACAATAGCAAGGAAAGGAACTAGTCAGATGGCCACCAACAGATGAAGGTATAAAGAAAATATGATCCAAATGCACAATGGAAATGTATCCTGCTGGGGAAAAAAAACTGAAATGACGTTTGTTGGGGAAAATGGATAGAACTGGGAATTATTGTGTTAAATGAAATAAGCCAGGCTCCAACAGATAGATGGTTCACGCTTTCCTTCATAGGTGGGTCCTAGGACTTGATTTGCATACGTGAACATGTAGGTGTCTGTCTATTGCCAGTCGTTGATTGCTATACCAGCAGAGAGCTGAGAACCAGCCAGATCTTGCATTGTGGTTCCTATGACACGTCACCAGCCTTGTGGTTTGTGAACACTAACTTTCCTTATTTGCTTATTGGCTTTAATAAAGAACTGATGGCTAATAGGCAAGAAGTGGAGGGCAGAACTTCTGAGCAGAGAAAGGGTCTCTGGAGGAAGAAATCAGAATTCACCAATGGCACATAGAAATGGTCAGATTTCCTGGACTGAGAGAGCGGTAAAACCGTAGTCGCGCCGGGCGGTGGTGGCGCACACCTGTAAGCCCAGCACTCTGGGAGGCAGAGGCAGGTGGATTTCTGAGTTCGAGGCCAGCCTGGTCTACCAAGTGAGTTCCAGGACATCCAGGGCTACACAGAGAAACACTGTCTCGAAAAAAAACAAATCCAAAAAAAAAAAAAAAACCGTAGTCGCATGGCAGCTTATAGGCTAGGATAATAAGATTATAAGATTTAAGTTATCGCTTCTCGGCCTTTTGGCTAAGATCAAGTGAAGATTTAAGTTAGATGAGCTAGCTAGGGGGTAGCCCAAGTTAAAGGCCTGGGCCTTTATAAATATTAGTAAGTCTCTGTGTTATTATTTAATCACTGACAGGTCCAGGAAATCCTGTTATAGCATAGTGTATATTGGTCTGTGCAAGTTCTGTGTGTTTGTGTATATGTGTATGTGCGTGTATGTATGTGTATGCGTTATTCACATGTTCAACAGCACATGTATGTATATGCATGTGGAGGCTAGAAATTGTCATCAGCTGTTTTCCTTAGTCTTTTCCCCCCTTTTTTTTGACATAGTATCTGTCTCACTGACTGACCCCAGAGTTCACTAATTCAGAAAAGCCAAGTAGCCAACAATCCCCAGGGCTCCCTGTCTCTGCTCCCCACAATGCTGGATTTACAGGCCTGTAAAACCACAGCCAGAGTTTTGCATAAGCAGAGAGACTCCAAACACAGGTCCTCAGACTTACACAGCAAGCATTTAGCCAACTAAGTCACAGTCTCAGGACCCTCAAAGCGATTTTTGTGAATATAAAAAGAATGTGTTTCAGGATCAGGGCAATGGCCCCATTAGCAAAGGGCTTGCTGGGTAAATACAAGGACCTGAGTTTGGTTAGGTAAACATACCTATAAAGGACACACAAGGTTGACCACTGGCCCACACACACACTCACACACACACACACACACTCACACACACACAGATGCATACCACACACATACTCACACATGCACACACACAGATGCATACACATACTCACACCCACTCACACTCATGCACACCCACACACACTTGTGCACTTACATACCCGTGAACATAAGCACACCATATGAAGAGAGCATGTAGCAAAAGGTCATTACCACTGAGCTGTCATCACTGGCTGTGTAAAGATCACGTGGCTACAGCCGTGTCAGGACATCTGAGAGCAAAGGGAGCTCTAACAGGAGCTGAACACCAGCGCCAGGCTGGAAGCTTTGCTGCGCCCGCCGTGGAGGCCCACTGACCCACATAATCACACGCACGGCCCCTGGGAACTGTGAGCTGTGCTTCACCAATGGAAATGAAGGGACTGTGTCACTCACCAAAACTTCAGGAAGGGATGGTGAGAGCAAACCAAAGGAGTCTGCCCCTTAGCTACCCCATAACACTTCTTTATGCAAATGATCACACAGTCCAAGAGAGACAGAGAGGATGATAAATCCTTTGTGATGCTGAGAGTTGAGGGTGTGACCTGTGGCCCCCCAAACTCTCAGAGCTGAGGGTGTGACGTGTGCTCCCTCAAACTCTCAGAACTGAGGGTGTGACCTGTATCCCCCCAAAACTCTCAGAGTTGAGGGTGTGACCTGTGCCCCCACAAACTCTCAGAGCTGCGGGTGTGATCTGTGCCCTCCAAACTCTCAGAGCTGAGGGCGTGACCTGTGCCCCACAAAACCACCCCATTCCTGAGAGCCCAAACACCACCATTTTCCACTGAGACAGCTTGAAATAAGCCTGTCACTGCATCCAGCTCCAAGTGGTTTCTGCCCTTGCTTCTGGGGAAAACAACAGAAATCCGATTGTGTCCATCCCCTCCACGGAAATCCTGTGTGCTAAACCTCTGCTTGGGTGGCCCTGCGCCAGGGAAAATATCTCGAGCCAGGTTTATGTCTCAAATGTCAGGTTGTTCGAATGGGACTCCATTCCGTTCCTGCCCCGTGGATGGACTCCCTTGATGGTATCCCTGTTAAACAGAAGAAACAAACCCTACACAAAGAAGGCCTTGACAGAGTGCGGTCAGCACACGGCCAGAACAGAGGCCGTGCAGATTATCCACTCCGAGAAAAGATCGCTCCAGCCACAAATTACAGAACAAACTGAGACCGGCCCAAACCACTAACAAGTGAAAGCCAAGATGCTAAGGACGGAGCAAAGAGAGCTGTTTTCATGAGACCAGACCAGAAAATAAATAGCTTTCCCTTTGCTCTGCCTGATTTTCCACCCGCCACCTCCAACCCTCAAGGATTTAAAAAAAAAATTTTTTTTTGAAAAAACAGCATTATAAGCTCTTCCATCTGAGGGAGCTGTTAAACGGAAGCCAAGAGTGTAACAGAGGCAACACGTTGTCAAGTCTCTGGGTTAAGGTGTAGGACCTGGCATCTCCAGAGTCACCTAAAGAGAAGCCACCAGGCCCACACCTCCCCGAGCCCCCAGATTTACATCTGGGAAAGGACAGCAGCTCATACCCCAATAGGGGCTTAGAGAGCCAGCGAAGAGAGAAGCTTTTTAAAAACAGGCTAAAGGCTGGATTAAGTGGCTAAGAGTGCCTGTTCTTCCACAGGACTCAGAGTTCCACCAAAGGACCCAGGCTCCCATACCCAGCACCCGCTACTCAGGCCAATAGATACAGCGCCCTCTTCTGGGCTCCAGGTGCATTGCATGCACCTTCCACATAGTGCCCAGAAATGACCAGTCAAAACACCTATACACAATATAACAAAATATCCTTTTAATAGGGCAAGAGGTGGGTGCCACGATACCACACTGATGGGGTTTGCCGAGGGAAGCTGTCCCTCCAACACCAGATGGCTCTAGGCCTTCTCTGGACACTCAGCAGCTAGTGACCCCTCTGCCTCTCAGCATCCCAGCTCCTTCTGTACAACGAAAGTGCTAAAAAATAGAGCCTCCGTCAGAGTTGCTGTGAAGATGCTCACGGGGTGCATCAGATGCCCTCAGCAGACTCCCATCAGTCTTCTTTAGAGCAAGCCTCGTGCTGTAACAGTTTTGTGGTCAGTGTGGGAAAGTCCATCTAGAAACGTGGGCGGGTCAAAGCTATCTCCAAGCTTTCACAGCCTGTGTGACTCTAATCCACGAAGGCCTAAGACTCTGCGGGCATCCTCCAGTTCCCCCGGATCTGGAATGTAGAGATGGTTTTGGGGGGAGGCATGGGCCCCTGCTGCAGCTCCTGAAGGCCCAAGCCGACCAGATGCCAACAGCAAGAACAGGAATTGGAAGGAGAGAGAAAGTGGAATTAGGAGGGAGGGCAGGAGTTAAGGTCTTCCTTCTTCAGTGCCAGAGCCAGGGCTGACAGTGGTGCATACGTACATACACTCACACACACATGCGTACACACACACATACCTGCACACATGCACACACATATGCACACATGCATAGACTTACACCCATATGCTCACACACATATACACATACACATGCACACACATATGCATACATACATAGACTTACACCCATATGCTCACACACATATACACATACACATGCACACACTCACACACATGCATATACACATACACACATGCATGCACACACATATACACATGCATATGTGCATGCACATGCACACATATGCACACATACACACATGCACACAAATATGCACACATATACACATGCATGCACACAAATATGCACACATATACACATGCATGCACACAAATATGCACATATACACATGCACACACACATGCATATAAACATACATACATACATACATGCACATACATGCATACATGCACATACACACATGCATGCACACAAATATGTACATATGCACACACATATGCACATACACATGCAGGCAGGTACAACATGAACACACATCTATACATGCACAAATACAGGAATGTACACAGGAATGTGTACACAGTATGTACGCAGGAATATACTTACATGTGTGCACATACATATAGACACACACACACACACAATCCATCCTCTCCATGACTACACAATAGGCAGATACTGCTCACATTCTTACAGCCAAAGAGCCCCAGATTCCAAGGCAACCTGTGACCCACTCCAGATCTCACAGCAAGAAGGTAAAGGAACTGGGATGCCAACCCAAGGCACCTCCGTGACCACATCGCAGTGTCATGTGACAGCATACAGCCATGTCCCTTCTCCGGCCCCAGAGTGATGGTCCATCTTCGTTGTCAAGACGACTGGATTTGGAATTACCTGGAAGACTTACTGCTGGGTAAGAGTTTCCAGAAATGTTTACCTAAGAAAGCACCCATTCTGAGGGTGGTCTGCGCCATGCCATGGGCTGGGGTCCCAGAATGAATAAGAGAGAATAAGAGAAAGAGAGCTGACCCCAGCGCCCATCCCCTCTGCTTCCTGATTGCAGACAAAATGCAACAGGGCACCTCGTCTTTCCACCACATGCCTTTACCACAACCATGGTCTGTATTCCCTAAAACCATGAGCCAAAATAAATCCTTGTTTTCTTATTGCTTTAGTCACAACAATGAGAATATAATCAGCAGGCTCTTTATTTATCTGCAGAAGAGGCTTGTACAGAAGCCCTTTGTCAGCACACATGCAATGGCGGTGCTTGAACATGTCTCTCAGCGCGTGCCCAGTTTGTGTCTCCCAGGCCATATAAGTTTCTTAGCCTGATTACAAATAAAGATGACTAAAAGAGACTCCAGCCCGCACTACGCAGGTGCGCTCGCTATTAGGGGTCACGCCACTGTCAGACGGGTGTGGGAGATAGAGTCCCACTGGAAGGTCAAGGCTGATGCTGGCTCTCTGTGTCTGTCCGGTACTGCTGAGCTAATCCTACAAAGCGGTGGAAGGCACGAGGACACCCTGAGAAAGACGTGAGTTTCATGAGTGATGTACCAGCTGGCCTGCAGTCCGGAGAGCCTGAAGCTTACAGAGCCTGGACTTCCAGCTTCGAACCAAAGAGAGACACAGGAAATGAAATGCTCTGGTTGCCGAAAGGGATACAAGGGTCCCTGGTGATGCCATCTGCTTCTGTTTAAATGAATCAGCTCAGTAACGCTCCACCTCCGGCAATGGGCTCAGTACCTTGGTTTTCATTTCACACATGGAGAGGGCGAAGACCAGAGAGGTCAGTCAACATTCCTAAGGACACACAGTGAGCAAAGAGGAAAGTTGGAAGAGCAGCATGGTCACACAGCCCCGGGACTTAGCAGGGAGTCCCCCCCCAAAGCACAGGTCTTGGCGTAATGCACGTCATATAGGAGGTACTCATAGGGCACGGGGTGGGGAGTGGACACATCCAGCACACAAGGCTCCATCACAGACGGAAACAGCACCAGGCTATTATAGACTGTATAGAGTAGAATCCGATGTCATTGGGGTCAGCCTTTTACCCTAAAATATAAGAAATCAGCATCCTGTTTCCTTATTTGATCATGAGTTCTCTCCCCCTTTTCTTTAATCTCTAAGGTGTGTGTCAGTATAATTGGGCTCTCTCCTTTACTTTTTCTCAACAAGGTCTCATGTAGCTTAGGCTAGCCTGGACTTAGTATGTAGCCAAGGATGGAAAGGGAAAGTGGCCAGGCAGATGGAACTCATAACCACCAGAGCCCATAAGTTGTCTAAGTGGTTGCACAAATAACTTTTGGTTTGGGGGGAGGGGTATTTGTTTGCTTGGTTGGCTGGCTGGCTGGCTGGTTTAGTTTGTTTTTTTTTTTTTTTTTTTTTTTTTTTTTTTTTGCCATGGTAGTGTTGGTTTTTGTTTTGTCAGGATTTGTTTCTTGTTTGTCTTCTTGATTTGTTTAATCCCAACAGGTTCAAGCTGGCCCTGAAACTCAGGGCAATCCTCCTGCCTCAGCTTCCTAAGCGCTGGAATTGCAGGTGCAAGTCACATCTTCCCTTCATGTTTCTTTATTTGTTATTAAATCTATCTCTCTGTGTCCGCATCAGTGGCAGAGGTGTGAGTGTGTCACAGTACACCTGTGTGGGGTTACACACAGCGCCTGATGTGTCAGCACTCTCAATCATTCATGGAGGACTGAGACTGGGGATTGTCCTCCTTGGGTTGTCAAGCTCTCCAGCAAGCGACTTTATCCAGCAAGCCATCTGTCTGGCTGCAGCGGATATTCTAATGGCCCTCTTTTCAACCACAGCATCATGGAATCCATGCAGAGGGGGCGGGGCGGGGGCGGGGGGGGGGGGAGAGGGAGGAAGGGAGGGAGCAGGAAGCTTCAGCCCATGACGACCACTACCACTAACAATACCTCACATTCTCTAGTGGTAAAGTGTTGGCCCAAGGGGATTTACTGAGCAGGATCGTGGCCAGCTTTTAAGTCAAGCATGTGTGCGTTGCTCTCAAGATGATTATCTCCCAAGCTCCCACACAACAGCCCCCTGAGCTCTGAGAACCATACGGCTTCTTCATCCCTAAGTCCAAAAGTCACCACAATCCTCCCCCTCAAAAAAACATATGACAAGGTCCTTCCCAGCAATTCCGCTTTCTCAGTACCAATGTTCACCCTAGAGGTTCTGTTACTGCAATAAAACACTATGAGCAGAAGCAACAGGAAAGGAGAGGTTTATTGCATCTCATACTTGCTGGTAACAGCCCATCACCAAGGGAACTCGGGACAGGAGCCCGAGCAGGGAAGGAACCTCGAGGCAGAAGCTGGGGCAGTCTTCTCTTATGTTTCGTGTGTGTCTGCCTTCTCTCCCTGCAAGAATGCTAGTCGTTGGGCCCGAGGTGGCTGCCCTTGCCCGTTAAAACCTCATCCTCTCAGGTTACACCGGCACGGACCTGATTTCCAAATTAAGGTACATTCTGAGGTTCTGTGTGGACATGACATGGGAGCAGTTCACGTCACTTAGTGAAAGAGAAGCAGGAGGCCCATGTGTGGAAATGAGAAATCGTGGTCCAGATCAGGAGACATCTAGAAAGCATGTGTGTGTAAATACATGCTCACTTACGGTCTGTACCATTCATGCAAGAGACAGTCGGATGGTAAAAACACCAACAACACACATGTAAAAGGATCCCTGCATTCTGCAGCCATGTCCGTCACATGTTATTGTGTGTTATTGATGTAATGATATCACTGGACACTTATTCTGTTATTTCACCCTCAAGCTATTTGTCTGTGGACCATCGTTTACCTCACTGTAGGACATAAATATCTGTTCTTGTATTACAGAGGTCCACCTGTGAGTTATGACCCTTTTGGGGGTCCAACTACCCTTTCACGGGGTCACTAAGACCATTGGAAAACACGGATAATTATATTACAGTTCATAACAGCAGCAACATTAAAGTTATGAAGTGGCAACTAAAATAACTTTATGGTTGTGGGGGTGTCACCACAACATGAGGAAACTGTATTAAAGGGTCACAGCATTAGGAAGGTTGGGAACCACTGGTCTATACCAAGACAGCCGTGGGAGTCCAGTGGGTTAACTGGAGCATGTAATAAGCATTTCATGCATAGACTTAAACTTTTTATTGTAAACACTGACTCCATTCCACAGAGAAGGAGACAGCGACAGAGGAAAGCTAAATAAAGTGCCCGACGTTCAGAGCTAGTCGCTAGGAAAGCCTGCTATGCTAGGATGGAAACAAGGAAAGCTCCTATCAAAACACGGAGAGAACTCAAGCCGCTATTAGGTGTTCTGACCACCAGAGGGCAGAAGACACATATATTAGAAAGGCGTGACCAGCCATGACATTTTTCCCCTTGTCTGTTTTATACATTTTTATATATTTTTCCCCTTGTCTGTTTTTAAACGCTTTTGCTGGGCATGGTGGTGCACACCTTTAATCCAAGCACTTGGGAAAAACAGACAGATGGATTCCTGAGTTTCAGGCCAGCCTAGTCTACAAGGTGAATTCCAGGACAGCTGGAGCCACACAGAAACTCTGTCTTGGGTTGGGGTTGCTGGGGACTGGGATAGAGGACTGAAAGCTTTACCTAACCTGGTTCAGGCCTGCATCACAACACTTGAGAAATGAAGGCATGTACACCCCCCTCCCCCCACTACACAGCCAGCTCTGGCTACATGAGGTTCTATCTTTAAAAAAAAAAAAAAAGAAAAAAGAAAAGAAAAGAAAAGAAAAGAAAGAAAATCAGAAACCTGAACGTTTTATTGTAGACTTTATACCAATCATTAAAGAAGTTGGTTCAACGTTTTCTATTACCATAAAGATGAGGCACTTGCTGTGAGTATCTAATTCGACCACATCTGTACGTTGTCTAGAAAGCTGTCTGGCAGATGGAATGCCAACCAGCAACATTCAATAGTAGCCCCACTAAGTAAACCTCGCCTAGGCTGAGCCCACTGTGTGCAGAGTGGTGTTCACCAAGGAACGAGAAGCAAGGACCTTTCCTTCCATCACGCCTGATTCTTGTCTGAATAAATACATTGAGGTCCAGGTTCAAGATGGTGCTGGTGTGGTCTGCAGCACTAGAGAGGGAGAGAGATGGGGAGTGGGGAAGAGACCTCAGAAAACAGTTGGAGCAAAGGAACGCAGCTGGGTTTGGAAAGCCATGTGGTGAGCTGTCCCTTGGGATCAGCATAGGCACCTGTTGTATAGGACTCCTCAGTGTACACCATCCCGTGCCTTGGGAGAATCTGAAGGAAAGGAAGAGAAATGGTCCATCTCTTCACAATATCACTGCCAACCTGAGAACAGCATTTAAACTGAGAGCCCACGGCTGGCACTTCAGATTCAAACCATCAGGGTTGTAAGGGGCTGGGGAGCTGGTTGGTGGAACCTGGCCACCAGGACCGGGTCTTAAAGGTTGCTCAGTTGCTGGCTCTGCCCCCCTGGAGCTGTCTCACCACAATCTCTCCTCTCCAAGCTCCCCGATTCTGTCCCCGGTATGAAGGAGTGAAATCCCCCTGACACCAAGAGGCGAAGTTAATCTTTTCTCCCGGTCTGCTTAGCTTTTTAACTGTGAACTTGACAACCGAGAGTCACCCATGGAAAGGATTCTTAGTTGGAGACTTGTTCAAAATCAGGTCGGGTGGTGGCATTGCCTGGTTAATTGGTGTGGGAACCTCTGTGCCACCCACCGTGGGTAGGAACCCCTCCTACACAGGGGGTTCTGGATTGCCAAGGAGGAGAAGGCAACCAAGCAGGTCTGCGTGCATTTCCTTCTCTCTGCCCTTGACTGTGGAGGTGTGTGAGCAGACTCTTCCGCGTCACTTCTCAATGTCGGGCTGTTAACTGAAGGGAAGCAGGTAAGCTGAAATAAGTACCCCCGCCCCCTCGGCTGCTTTCTGTCAGAGCATTTTGTCACAGTGACAAGTTACACTAGAGCATCTCCCTTCAGGTGTTTCTGCCAGATATTTGGTCACACGGACTCAGAAGTAACCGATATCTAGGTAAGGGATGCTGCTGCCTGCAGACCTCAAATTCATCAGTGAGGCCAGCAAGGCACAGTAATTGAGAGTACACATCCTCGTGACACAAAAGTAAGGACGTCAGCACGCTGGCAGCCACGGGACAGGGTGGGGGACATGTTGACTAGGAAGAGTTGCTTCGTCAAGTTGTCCCTTCATTGCTACTTCCAGGCGGTAGGCTTCGATGTGATGAGCCTCCTGGAAGTCTCAGTGGCCATTTATAGCCCTCCAGTGAACCATCTTCTTAGCATCTTGGCTCATATTGTCAGGTGCTTCATATGAGGGTTCTTTGTAGATCAGGCTAGCCCTATGATTATCACAAACATTACCCAGAGTTCTCAGATGTAGAGCCAGATAGCCCCATGGTGATCACAAACTTTGTTGAGAGCTCTCAGATGTAGAGCAGGGTGACCCCATGGTCATCACAAACATTGCTGAGAGTTCTCAGATGTAGAGCAGGATAGCCCCACGGTTATCACAAACGTTTCCTTATTTCCAAGCCATTTGCTTTTCCAGTGTTTCCAGGTTTCAGACACGTTTTCATCTTTTACATAATCAAGCCAAGGAACATTTCCCCTCGTGGATGCCATGCCTCGGTCACATAAACCTGTCTCCCAGCCTCAGGGCAGGTGACTACCTACCAGTGTTTTCCTCAGCTTTGCTGTGTCATCGTTTGTATCATCTTTAAGTTCACTCAGATTTATTCATGGACTATCAGGGGAAGCTTGATGTTTCTTAACCCTGTTTATTGTATCATTAAAAATAAAAATAAAAGCCAACGGACGACTGGATGGTTGTGGTTAATCCCAGCACTTGGAAGGCCGAGGCAGACAGCTTCCTAACTAGAAACACCCTGACACACAAATCTACTATAGTTTTTAACAATAATCTTGTTTAAAAAGGCGGGGTGGCAAAGACATATTGTTGGGAGAGGTGTAAACTCTTACATTTCAGGCATTTTGAAGGTGGTACCAGTGTGTAGCTTACCTCCTATTATTTTAAACAATAATCTTGTTTAAAAGGGGGAGGGCAGCATTTTGGAGACAGGGTTTCTCTGTGTAACCCTGGCTGTCCTGGAACTCACTCTGTAGACCAGGCTGGCCTTGAACTCAGAAATCCGCCTGCCTCTGCCTCCCAAGTGCTGGGATTAAAGGCATGCGCCACCACTGCCCAGCTTCTTGCCCCCTTTTTGCCTGATAAAATGCTGATTAAAAAAAAAAAAGCAAGGTAAAGAGGAAAGGGTTCACTTCATCCTATACTTCCAATGATGGGTCCATCACAGAGGTACACTGAGCAGGGACTGAGGCACAGACCGCAGAGACCGTGGAGAAATCACGCTTCCTGGCTTGCTCTCCCAGCCTTGCTCGGCCTGCTTTCTGACACAGCCTCAGGACCTCCTGCCTAGGGACTGACACTGCCCAGAGTGGGCTGGCCCTCCTGTGTCAGTCACTAATAAAGAAAATGCCACAGGCCAGTCTAACAGAAGTGATTATTCAAGGTTCCCTCTTTCCAGGTGAACCTGGTTTGTGTCAAGTTGGTCAAAACCAGTCAGTACAGCCAGGGCCCTGCTTTTCTTCTTTGTTAGTCTCCACATTAACGGTTTATCCTCCTCTGCCATCCAGGTTCTTACTGTACTTTAGAAAGGCATTAATCTTATTTGCCTTAAGAATCAGGATGTGGATGGCTGTGTTATTAACATTCAAGAATTAGGAAGCTCTAAATTTAGCCGATCCCTAGTGGAAGGAAAATGTTAAAACTTGTCACAATATGGAAGACACTGTTCATTTGTAATGGAATTTGATGGACTTTTAACTTTTGAAGAGACAGTCTTTACTGTGTGACTCTGCTCGCTGTTGAGAGTCAGTCTGCACAGGAGGAAAAGTCAGAGAATATCGTAGTTTAGATCAGGAAAAAACCCAATGGTCAAAGATGGGCAAACCTAGGAAAGCATGACAATACTGACTGCAACCCTAAATGCAAGATAAATAAATATCCATACATTCTTACCGATAATAAATAAATAAATACTTTAGGGAATTCCTAGTAGTACCTGCTGAAGGAATGGGAAGGAAAAAATGGAGACTGGAACACCCAGTAATTATTCTACAGGCCCCTAGAATAGGTGTAGGGGGGTGTTGCTCAGTTTACCTGCCTAGCACACAGGAGTCTCTGAGCTCAGATCCCAGCAACCCCCGGGAAGACAGAAGCCAAAGACAATATTTATATTAGCTATGGAAACTTTAAGAAGAAACAGAATGCCTACAGTCTCCAAGTGACTCCCTGAAATATTCAATTACCAGGATGCTTTTTGTCCTCTGCAGCAGAGTTTTTCTTTATCTAAAGCAATAAAGTGTCCGCTACTCAATCCGTCAGATAGCGGATACATACATACATAGACGAATGATACCGCTAGAGGCACTCATTCGTTCGTTTGCACCAAGTACAGCAGTCGGTTACCCCAAAGTTCCCCTCTCTTACAGGAGGCGTGGCAGACTGTGGCTGGGATCACCAGGGGGAGCACCATCAGGTGAGTCTATGCCAACCTGACTAAGGCTTCCAAGCTGCGTTCCCAGTGACCCAGGGTGCAAGTCATTCCATCAGTAACCATGTTTCTCTTCGAAAGAGATGTTGAACTAGGCGCTGAATACTGACTAGCTTAGAATACACACTGAATAAGTCATCCCCAGATACCTAGAAAATAAATAGAAGCCTGGTGACAAGAATATTGCAAAAATGCCATCATAATTTTAATAAACACCACCCAAATTCCTCCAGGGGGTGGAGATCAACTCCCATCTTGAAGTGGTCTAAACTCATGGTGCATTTAGAAGGACCAAAAAGGAGAAACTAGGAACAGTGGTGGAGAGCTGAGATCCCTCTGGTCTTAGTTAGGGTTTTACTGGTGTGAAGAGAGACCATGACCAAGACAACCTTCTAAGAACTACATGTAATTGGGACTGGCTTACAATTTCAGAGGTTCGGTCTATTATCATCAAGGCAGGAGCATGGTGGTATCCATGACAAAGAGGAGCTGAGACTTGGACCTCTTGTTCCAAAGGCAGCTAGCAGCAAACTGGCTTCCAAACAGCTGGGACAAGGGTCTTAAAGCCTACACCCATAGTGACATACCTACTCCAACAAGGTCACACCTCCTAATAGTGTCACTTCCTGGGCCAATCAAATAAAAACCACCACACCTCTCAATCAAAGGATCAAGGTCACCAGTAATAAGATAGGATCCTGAGATCTCAGGATTTGATTCCATGGGGGGCATTCCATCTCAGTGGGGGGTCTCCCTCATGATCTGTAACCCCACTCTAATAGAAGAACACAGAGATTCACATTAAGAGGCATATTCCAAAATTCCTACACAGAAGGCTTCTTTTTTTTTTTCCAAGACAGGGTTTCTCTGTATAGCCCTTGGCTGTCCTGGAGCTCACTATGTAGACCAGGCTGGCCTTGAACTCAGAAATCCACCTGCCTCTGCCTCCCAGAGTGCTGGGATTACAGGCATGCGCCACCACAGCCCGGCTCACAGAAGGCTTCTAAAGCCTCAGGAAGTGCTGAAATATCATCAGGATGAAGAGGAAACAAAACAGATACATTTAACTGAGACATAGTATAATTTCAGATTGGAACTGTAACAAAAGAGACATAGAAAAACCATTGGGATTCTTTTAGAATTGGACTGTATCCCCAGCCTATCCTTGTGTTCTGTCCATCTAAAGTTATTTGTGAATTAAGTTTTCCAAAGCCAATGTAGTTGCTATTTTTTTTAATTTAAAAATATTTTTGAGACAAGGTCTCATGTAGCTTATTATCATCTCAAACTCATTGTGCAGCCAGCTGGTCTTGAACTCTTGACTCTCCTGCCTCAGGCTTCTCAGGGCTGCTATTATTAATGATGACAACTTGATGTCCCAACAGAGTGCCACAGTGAACGTGTAGGCACAGAGAGGAACACATGCCTCCTAGGTTCTTGGTAATTTTTTACTTCTGAATTTATTTATTTATAACAATTTGATGGTTCCATATTGAGCAAATATGGAAGACAGTGCCTTTCTCTTTGGGGAAAAAAATCCTACTTTTCAGAGTAATCTTATTTAACTAGAGTGATAGTCTGAATACGTATGGTCCCCATAGAATCGTGTGTTGAAATGCACGGTCCATAGGGAGTGGCACTATTAGCAGGTGTGGCTTGGTTGGAGTAGATTTGGCCTTACTTGAGGAAGTGGGGGCGGGCTTTGAGGTCTCATATGTCCAAGCTACACCCAGGATGGTACACAGTCTCCTGCTGCCTTTGGCTCAAGGTGTAGAATTCTTGGCTCTTCCAGCACTGTTGTCTGCCTGCACACTGCCATGCTTCCCACCATGATGATAATGAACTAAACCTCTGAAACTGTAAGTCAGCCCTGACTAAATGTTGTCCTTTATAAAAGTTGCCTTGGTCATGGTATCTCTTCACAACAACGAAACCCTAAGACAGCCAGTGTTATGTTTAAATATTGATTTACTCTATTTACATATGATAATACCACATGTGGCTTCTTTGGAAGTATCCTTTTGAAAATAATTAAGAGATCCAGGTAAAGAGGGATACAAATATTTAATTGTTGAAATACATTGGCCAACTGAGTTCCTTACACTGCCATCATAAGTAGATACACAGGTTGCTAGAGAACTAAGAATTTTCCAGATACCCCACTAGACAGTAACTGTCCTCAGTTATGTCCTAAGAGACAGCGCAGAGTTAACATAATGAGATGCTAAGGCTACACAAGGGTAGAACAGGCAACTGAGTGGCTGGAGAATATTTATAATTATTTAAGCTTTTGACTGAAGAAAAGAAGAATTTAATCCACACATGTATATAACATGCACATTGAATGAGTTTATTTTCAAATGCTGCAATGTTCTTAGCAAAGGGAATTCTCCCAGCATTAAGACAAAAATTTTAAGCCAACTAGTAAAAAAGGGAGATGTTTGTTAAGAATCCATTTACCAACTTTACAGCTAAAAAATAATGACATAGAAACATTGAAGACAAGAGGCAATATATTACTTCAGGTAATTCCTTTATGTGGCCCTACGACCGTGTTATAAATACAATAAGGATCGTGTCGTATAAAAACTATCAAAAGATTATCAGTGAAAAGACAAGCGTTTGGTGAACTGTGCTGGATGGTCAGGAGGGAAAACACCATGGTGTGGCGCCTGGTGGCCCAGGCCGGGGAGCAACAGCCTTTATGGTCTCTCACTGGTGGGTGGCACAAAGTCCCTTCTATGACCACAACATCCAGCATGGACCTGTGGCTTTAACTACACAGCTAGGATGTGGGCGAGGTGGCACAGCAGGAACAACCTTTCAGAATTTCTTTGAAGATATCTGTGTTCATTCAATGTCCCAGGAGCCAAACCGCTTCCAAATTCATGAGCAAGCTACAGAGGAAAAATAAGAAAGGGAGGAGGGGGGAGAATTAGCACATTCAAAAATCAGAGCGTGAACAGAAATGCATGTCCTAAGCCTGCAAATTATTTAACTGATTTGCTCTTAAGTAGAGTACATATTCAATAGCCAGTCAACAGTTACTTAAGATTCAGTACTGGGAAATATAGTTCTGAACATTGGTAATATTTATATAGAGATCAAACTGGATGCTGAGAGACTTGTAAAATATAATTAAAAATTAAAATACAGAATGACGATGGCCAGACTAGGCTGTGTGCACGTCAGCACCAAATTCATACTATAGATCATCCAGTGATAACTCTGTCCCTTCCCGGCAATATCTTGCAGAGGGGCCGTATGCGTCTGCGCCCTGTGGAGCTCTGGGGGGGGGTCACACTGGCATCTGAGAGCCATCTCATAAACGACGTTTGCTGGCTGAGTACAAAGCAGGGGTAGACCACCCACCGCTTCCCTCCTGGGTAGAGGATGCCTCTCAAAAGGTCACAGCTATACGGCCATGAATTCCACCCTGGAGTCAGGTGTCTAAGAAACCACACATTTGAATCATCATGTAAGGGATGCTAACTAACATCAAGTCATTCCTCAGTTTGGCCCAAAATGTAGCCAACTGAGCTCGTGAAGTGAAACCCATTCAGAAAGGCCACGGTGTTGGCCCAAACTAGTGTAGCTTGTCCTTAGTGTCAGAAGCTTCCCAGGACAGTCCTCGCATCAAGATTCTGCCCAAGGATGGGCCTGGAGAGTCACAGACAAGTGGCACAATGGACACACAGCCACTCAGGAAAATGAAAAGCCAAGTCACTTAGGAAAAGCTTTCAAATGATTCAAAAGTGAGGCAGAGGGAAACGAGGACCAACTGACTATTTAGACACCATCAGAGAAAGAGCAGACAGAGAGGGTGATGGTTAACACATTTGGATCCAGGAGCAGCGAGCAAGCCACTTAAAGCCATGTGGGCTGTGTCAGCAGTGACTGCTAAACTGTTACCAGGGACCTTCTGACCCCCACACAAGGGCAAGTGAGAAAGCAGAGGCCCAGCATAGCTCCCCTGAGGTCTGTGTACAGCAGAGGGAACCAGGTTCCCAGCGGGCATCTACAGAACCCCTCTTCTGATCAGTTCTTACACCTCTGAAACACGTCATCATTAGGGGGAGAAGGGGAGGGGGAATGGTAGCACAGGCTGGTATTCCACCAGCTCGGGGTTTACACAGGAGGCGTGTCCCAAGGGACTTCTACAAGGGACAAAATGACAGCAAGCCCAGAACTCTGGGGGGGGGGAGGCACTCTATTCAAATAAAGGAAAACTCCTTGGGGAATTTTCAAGAGTTGGGGGTGGTGAGGGGTGGATTCCAGTCTTTATAAATCTCTATGCTGCCTCTCTGACGAGACCGGTCCAGAGAACGATTCTAAGGCTGTTGGGGCTATCCTTGAGACGTAGACCTTGTGTGCTCCAGCCCTCCAGCAGGAAACTTCTCAGTCTCTACCAAGACCAGGACTGGCCCCAGACGGACAAGAGGTGGCCTTAATAACAAAGAAATTTTGTTTATGATCTGCTAAAGTTTGGGTTCATGAGGAGGGGAGGAATATGAAGAAGGGGTCAGGGAAAGAAGAGAAAAGGGTAGGGGAAGAGGGAGAGAAAGGGGAATCAGAAAGAAGATCAAGAAGACAGAGGCAATGATGAGAGCAAGAGCTATTTACCATTCATCTCATCTAATCCTAAGGACAACCCTCATGGCTAAGCAAAAGACCCATTCTAAAGATTATAAAACTGAGGCCACACGAGAAAAGTAACCCATTCAATCAGCCTGTGGTAGAGCCTGAATCCAAGACTAAGGCTGACTTTGAACAGAGTATGAGCTCTCTTAGGAAACAGCCCTCCTGAAAGCGGAGGCTTCAAAAGAGGCGAGGCGTGTGGGACATATTTCCTCCTGAGCCCAGTGTGTAGATCCTCATGTGATTCCGAGCTGGCATCTCCCTGGCTGAGGTCTCCATCTGCCATTCAAGCCCTAAGCCCTCCCAGGTTCCGTGAGCCTCGGTGTGCGGCTTGCTCTTATTAAATCAATCACGCTGTATTTGTGAAAGGATAAAGAGAAACCAGGGCAGCAGGAGGACAAGAGGACCAGAGCTTCCGGGACGTCATCCCACCATCCGAGATCTCTAAGCTGCACACAGGAACTACAAGCGGTTCTTCATCAGCAAGGGTAAGCACACGAGGTCATTCAGGAAACCACACAGAGGAGATAATTCAGGAAAATACAAAGTACCTCTTGAGTATCCAGTCATTGTGTTACCTTCCTCTAATCTTAGAGAGAGAAGAACAGTTAGTGTTCAGATTTTTAAAAGCTCATTATATTTTCCAAAAAGCTACAAGCTACAAATAGTCTCATATACACACATGCATATGCACAAATGCACACACACACACACCTATGCACATGCACACATATGTGCACATGCATGAATGTGTGCACACACACGCATGCATACATGCATGCACCCACACATGCGCATACACATATATGCACATATACATATACACACACTCAGGCACACATACACACTTGCTCATAGAAATCATAAAGGAGGACAGGCAAGATGGGTCTGAGGGTACAGGCACCTGCTGCCTGAGTTTCACCCTAGAACCCACAGGGGCAGAACTAACCTCTGCAAATTGCCCTCTGATCTCCACATGCAAACACTGCACTGGATGAATTAAAATGTGACAAATGATAAAACAAGCAGTAACAGACAACAAATAATGACAGTGTGTTTTGAAGTCAGGTGATACAGCTTTGCGAGCAGTTCTTTCTCCTGTAACCACTGCACTGCTGATAAGCCCATCATCTTCATGGTTATGGAAGCGTAACCCATGCTTGCCAACACTCCGTCAACTTGCTAAAAGCTGGGTTTCCGTTTCACACTCATCAGCACTGAAATTAATGAGAAATCAAGAGTTTCTGTGGCACACGTGCATAAATAAAACCCCTATTGGCAGCCTCCAAGGAGACCGGGCTTCTGTGGAGGTTGCTTTAACACATGGACTCCACTTTCACAAAACAGTGACAGGGAACACACAGTTCACCCATGGCTCCCTGCCACCGCGGAGCATGCGGCCAACTCAGGTAACTGGAAAATATAAATTACATTTGTCTTTGAGACCAAGGAGATAGCTCAGTAGGCAAAGTGAAATCCCTGGTGGGCAAGCATGGTGACCTGAGTTCGAGCCCCCAAACACACAGTTTACAAAAGACACCTCGAATGGGAGCGTGCTCTTGTAAGTCAGTGCTGCGAAGGCAAAGGCAGCCGGCTCTCTGGGGCTTGCTGGTCAGCGGATTAAAGGACTTGACAGGTTCCAAGTCAGAGAAAGAGCCTGTCTCCAAAAGGGAAGACGGCTCCCAAACACCCACACTCATACATGTGTGCACACACACATACACACATAAGCACCCAGAAATGTAAGTGCATACACATACATACACAAATACCCACCCACATACATATACATACAGACATATGGACACACCCATACACAAACACCAATTCCCAAACACACGTACACACACAAACACATATACCTATACATATGCCTACATACACAAACACCCACACCTATACATTCACACATATATACACAGATACATCCATGCATGCACACACAAATATCCACACCCACATATACACAGACACATACATACTCACAAATATACAGACATGCATATACCCACACACACATACATAGACACACAAATTCACACACACACATGTGAATACACACACACAGTCATACTTTTGTTATGAGGAAATAGTCCCACAAAACCCTTGCTTACTTTTTTGTACAGTCTTTGCTTGACTAGAGGCCAAGTTGACAGCTTCAGAGGGTAGGCCAACATACACACCTCCATAGTTTCTTTAAGATAAGAAATCAGATCAAGTTAAAGGGTGCATCCGAAAACAAAGCATGAACCACTCCAAACAATTATATGACCATGAAGACAACTCAGGACTTTTCAAAGATTCTTGGTTTACTATGTTAGAAGGAAGTGTTGGGAAAAAAATATCTGTATTAAATCAGTAAAATGTTTAAATATTTTGCTTGGAATGAGAAAGAAGTGAGCTAAGTCGGTCAGGCAATGGGTGGAGGAATGTGTGCCAGGTGTCAATCACCACTTCTGACACATCAGAGATCTCTGTGGGGTCAGGCAATGGAGGATATTCAGAAATCATTTCCTCCTAGGGAAAGACGTGTGTCCTACGGGAGCGAGCCCAGGAGTGCAGCGAGGAGCAGAGCAGAACCTGAGAGGAACAAGTGGAGAGGTGAAGCGGGAAAGTCACCTCAAGGACAGGAGTGGGCATCTCAGAGACACACCCAGAGCACAGCACCAGCTTGCCGGGCTGAAGCCGCGATCCCAAGTCTGGCTGGGCTGCACATCCCCGCCAGTGTCCCAGTTGGTGGAAGCTGTATTCTGTCCCCATGCTAGCGTGGCTACATCCATGCACTATGGCCAAAACCACTCACGGCAAACCAGCCGGGGCCACACACATACCTCCTCTTGTCGTCTTCGGTAATGGAGTCTTCTGTTCTGAAAAAGCCAAACACACCTGTGTGAGCCACTCGGCTTCAAGCCAGACACTTCATCCTTGAAGTGTCACGAGCAAAGTGCAAGATAGCAGTGCCCCTGGTTCACAATCACTACCACCCTGTGCCTCCGCAACACAGTACTCACTGGCTCTGAGCACACAGGAAACACTGAGCAACTTTCTACATATCAAAATGGATAAACTCAGTAAATGCTAAAAAGACCAATGCCCAAACCAAATAAAGGCCTGGGGGTGGAGGACAGCAGACTGGAAAAAAGATGTCAGAAAGCTGACACCCATTCTGCCCTCCTCCCGTGACCAACAGTGACAAGTTTCCTGGATCTCCTCTGTAAAATAAGGGGTGAGCATGTGACCCCTCAAACTCCTTCCTGCCCTTACTATGATATGGGGCCCCAGGGCCCCCAGGGAAGCCCAGACAAGAGTAATGAGAAAGCATTAAAGCCAACTTATTTCCCTTTGTTCAAAAACTGAGCCATTAATACACATTCTACTACAACGAGCAGGAAAACAGTCCAAAGAAAGTTTTTTTTTTGGGGGGGGGGGTGTCTCTCTTCCTTAAAACATATAGCATCAGTGCTGGAGCATGAATGCTGGACACTCAGTTGTTAAACAACTTGTGGTATAAGCAGTAAGACCCTAGTTTGAACCCCAGAAGCCAGACATGATGGCACATGCTTGTAATCCCAGCCATTGGAGGGCAGAGGCAGGCCAACACTTGGGGGGTCACTGGTTGCCCAGCAACAGCATATTGCTAAGCCAAAGGCCAGTAACAGACAGTCTCTGTCTCAGAAAACAAAATGGGCACCTCAGGTTAAACACCTGAACTTGACCTCTGATCTCTACATGCATGTTGGCACACACATGCACGTACACTCACACAAATGTGCACGTACTTGTACGTACACACATGCAATGATGTCCTGGCATGTTTGCATCCTAGGCTCGGTTCAGTAAATAACATCTCAGGATTGATTTTGTACCGGGATCGCTATTACTTTTACTCAAGCAAAATGGATACGTCCTGTAAAACAGCACCTGAGCTTGACCTCAGGCCTCTGGTGCCTTTAACAGACTCTCTCCTCGTGCAAGAGGAGAGCACATTCCACAAAAATTCCTCTGCGGCTCTCTAAGGGGATGTCGTCCTAGGGCACTGGTTAGCACACACAGGTTACTTTTCTTAGAGAAATGCAATATTCAAAAGACAACATCGTGGTCATACAGAAGGGGCCTCATTCAGAACAGACACAAAACATCTCCATCCCCACCCCCTACTGAATCTTCTGATTCTAGTGGCGGCCTCACCATGGCTTTACCCACGTAGAATTTGAGTCAGGTCCCACCACAGCTATGTGCATACATGTGATCTCCCTCATTGCCAGCAGATTTGACAGTTTCCCAATGAATACTGCCCATGAGCACAGTGACTCTGAGATTGGGTGTGACATCTATCCTGAGTTGTCATTTATGGAACTAAGTCCAGTATTTATGCACATCTCGGTCACCAGTTTCACTCACCCTTGCAGAAGAGCCAGATCCTCTGTAACTGAGAAGTATCAGAGCCACACTGTAATAGGGTGTTATGCACACTGCTGAGGCTTAATAAGATGATATTTACTACTTTAAGCTAAAATGGATTCATAAATCTGTAGCACAGATAACAGGGAAACAGCGGTGAGTGACTCAGTCATGATTATAACTGCGTGCTGTGGTCCCAACTGGCTCACACTGCCGTGAAGGCATCGTTTGTGAAGCTGTATGTAACTGGTAGGTTTGGGCATGCACGATGTATCATGGCTTCTTTTCCAAACTCAATTTCCAGCTATATCTTCTGATCGGTACTTCTGCCTAACACTGATTCAAAGTTTAACTTTCCCAAATACAAGAAAACAGTGATGTTTAATATTTCTTTTTAATTGTGTGTCTGTTCCTGTGTGTGTGTGTGTGTGTGTGTGTGTGTGTCTATCTGTCTGTCCATCTGTCTGTCTGTCTGTGGGTATGTGCACATGAGTTTACATACAGCCTTTGCAGGCCAGAGGCCTCAGACCCATCATATCTGGAATTACAAGAAGTTGTGAGCTGCCCAATGTGAAGCTAGAAGAGCAGTCTACATCCTTAACTGCTGAGCTATCTTTTCAACCCCTATTTTAAATCTATTATCTCTTATCAATTATCTAAAGCCCAGTCTGTGTTCCCAGTATAAACAACCTTTACACACACAACCAGCTGGAAATGATAGCATAGTCATCACATTGAGTAATTGAAGTTTCAGATACAAAATGTTCTAAAATCGCCATGTATGCGTTATAAGATGTCCATTCTCAAGCTGGGAAGGGGGTCTGTGTATAAAATGCTTGCTGAGGGAGTGTGAGGGTTGGAGTTTGGGTCATCAGCATTCACACAAAAAGCCAAGCAGGTGTGCCATAATCCCAGAATTATGCAGAAACACAGAGCTTCCTAGGACAACCTGGCTTGCCAGAATCAGTGAGCCTCCGTTCACTGGAGACCATGTGATCAGTGGGAGACCCTACCTCAATAACAAGGAGAGCAATCAAGAACTGTACCTGATGTCATCTTTGGGCCTTCACATTCTCACGTGCACACACGCAAACACACACATACCCACACATATACACACATATATATACATACATATACACAGGCATGCACATGCATACACACACATACATACACACATATACACATGCATGCACATACATACACACATATACACATACATACACACATACATACACACATATACACATATATATACACACATATACACATATACACATACATAAGCACATACACATACATACACACATGTATGCACATACATACACACATACATATATACCCACACATACACACATACATACATGCACACAATACATGCATGCATACATACACACACATACATACATGCATGCACGCACATACTGACATGCACACACATATACACACACATATACATATACACACATACACACACATACAGACATGTGCATACATACAGACATGCATACCACACATATATACACACACATATACACACACATATACACATATACACATACACACATACATACACATACACACACACACAGTCCAGTCTTCTAAGCCTTCAGCTAAGCTGTGAAGCCTGCTTTGGTGTGTTTGTTTGTATATGAGATTGCACCTGATCCATTTTTCACAAATAATTATTCTCAATTCTTGGACAGGAGCCCTGGGCTTTAAAAATGGCGTTAGTGGGCTTGGGATGGAACTCGGTTGATAGAATGTTTGTCTGGTGCTGGAGAAATAGCTCAGTGGTTAAGAGCACTGATTGCTCTTCCAGAGGAACTGAGTTCAATTCAGAGCAACCACATGGTGGCTCACAACTATCTCTAAGCCCAATATCTACTGAGCCACATACACCTCTGAATGCTAGCACTCAGGAAAAGGGGGAATTATGAGCTTAAGGTCATCCTCAGCTATATAGTGAGCTTAACACAAGACTGGGATAGAAACTGTACTGGCTGGTTTTGTGTGTCAACTTGACACAGGCTGGAGTTATCACAGAGAAAGGATTTTCAGTTGGGGAAGTGCCCCCATGTGATCCAACTGTGGGGCATTTTCTTAATTAGTGATCAAGGGGGAGGGCCCCTTGTGGGTGGTACCACCTTTGGGCTGGTGCTCTTGGGTTCTCTAGAGAGCAGGCTGAGCAAGCCAGGGGAAGCAAGCCAGTAAGGAACATCTCTCCATGGCCTCTGCATCAGCTCCTGCTTCCAACCCTGCTTGAGTTCCAGTCCTGACTTCCTTTTGTGATGAACAGCAATGCAGAAGTGTAAGCTGAATAAACCCTTTCCTCCCCCAACTTGCTTCTTGGTCAGGATGTTTGTGCAGGAATAGAAACCCTGACTAAGACAAAGTGGTACCAGTGTAGTGGGGTATTCTGGTGACAACCTGACCATGTTTTGAGGACTGTGAAAGGACTTTGGAACTTTGGGCTAGATGATCCATTCAGTGTTAAGAGCTCTGTGGAATGTTATGTAGGAGCTTGGAAGATAATGTTGAGAACATTGCAGAAGATGGAGGCTTGGCTTGTGAAATTTCAGAGGGAAGACTAAAGACTCTTATCAGGGCAATATTTCAATTATGAAGATTCTGTGGTTTTGGTTAGCTGGGGCTGAGGAATCAGCTGTGATTAACAAGATACCAGAAACACTAAATCGAACCTTTGTGTTACTGGGACTATTGATGCTGGTTAGCTGGAGCTAAGAAATTAGCGGTGATTAAGAAGAAAACAGCATCACTGAGGTGAAATCTTCTGGGAAGTGTTTTCTGAGAGCACAGAGAGTGTGTTCCAAAGATAGCCACAGTTGTATTTTGTGCTGTGGCTGGACTTGGTACTGTGTAAGACTCACCCAGATGGTACTGGTTTTGAAGGCATGAAGGGGTCATGTAGAGCAGCTGAGGTTCTTGGCACTGTGAGAGGCCACGGAAGGCCATTGGTGAAGGCGCAGCCTCAGTTGCAATTGATGGCCCAGGACTTGAAGGGGTCATGCATAGGAGCAGAGGCTTGTCACCCTGATGAGAGCCTATGAGAAGCTATTGGTGAAGCCTAATTACAATGGAAGATAGCAGTGTTTTGGAGATGCCAGTACCACACCATGACCACCAAGAACAGCAGCAGCAGTGGAGTACAGGCAGTTGGAGCCTAGAAGACAAGCTGTGTGCTACAAAGGGCAGAGCTGAAGAAGTGACCCAAGCCCTTGGAGGAGCCCAGAAGATCGTGAATTGGATCCCAGACATTGAACCATTGGAGTTTGAGTTATGCTTTTGATCGTGACTGTGCCCTGATATGTTTCCCTCTTGAAGGAAGAAAGTATTTTAGTGGAGCCACAGTTAAGAGACTTTGAATTTTTAAAAGACTTTGAATTTTAAAGATATTGGACATTTTAAAGTGATTGAACTTTTAATATATAAAGACTGTGGGACTTTTAAAGTAATTTAGATCTTGGGGATGAATAAGAAAGTAAGGGTTGAGGCTTAATAGTGATGTGTTTGTATGTCAAGTTGACAAGGGGTCAATTGTACTGGCTAGTTTTGTGTGTCAACTTGACACAGGTTGGAGTTATCACAGAGAAAGGAGCTTCATTTGGGGAAGTGCCCCCATGTGATCCATCTGTGGTGCATTTTCTCAATTAGTGATCAAAGGGGAGGGCCCCTTGTGGGTGGTACAACCTTTGGGCTGGTATTCTTGGGTTCTGTAAGAGAGCAGGCTGAGCAAGCCAGGGGAAGCAAGCCAGTAAGGAACATCTCTCCATGGCCTCTGCATCAGCTCCTGCTTCCTGACCTGCTTGAGTCCCAGTCCTGACTTCCTTTAGTGATGAACAGCAATGCAGAAGTGTAAGTGGAATAAACCCTTTCCTCCCCCAACTTGCTTCCTGGCATGATGTTTGTGCAGGAAATAGGAAACCTGACTAAGACAGAAGCCTTGTCTCAAAATTTAAATCAAAACGAGTCATTGTCAACCAGTTTGTGATGGCTATTGTTGGTTGTCAACTTGACTATATGTGGGATGAACTACAATTCAGCAATGGAAGACACACCTGTAATCTGGAACTTGAGGCAAGGAAGATGTGGGCTTTTGATCCAGATCTCGAGGCAGAAAGACACACCTTTAATTTGGGCCACTTCTTCTGCTAGAAGCCTATAGAAGGACATGGAAGAAGGGAGCTTTTGCTCATTGCCTGCTTGCCCTTGGAGACTACTTCTTCAGGATCCCAGCATCTTCTTCTGAAGACCAGCCGAGACACCCAACCTTATGGGAGTGAGCAGTTACTGGATTCCTGGACTTTCCATTCTCGGCTATGCATTGTTGGATTAGCTGGACTGCAGTCTGTAATTCATTCCAATAAATTGTGTGTGTGTGTGTGTGTGTGTGTGTGTGTGTGTGTGTGTGTGTGGTGTGCATGTGCATCTCACAAGCTCTGTGTGTAACTCTAGAGAGCCCTGACTAATACACAGTCCCTCCTGTGTATCAGGGGAGGATGGGATACATCAGTACTCTTCACCCCAACAGCTCTGAGAGCTTCAAACTACAGAAATCAGTGCAGAGAACCCTGGAGTTCAAATACATGAAGACGGGCACTCAAACACTACGGTCCACTGCCTTTTTATTCACAGAGAAAAAGAAAAAACCTAGCCCCAGTGAGAGGTCAAGGTGGCTGGTGGCTTCCCAGAGGCGAAGCTGCCTCCAGGCCAAGCTTGTGAAAGCGCTGAGCTCTAGCCTGCCTCCCCAGCTCCACTGACTGACTGGCTCTAGAGGCTCTTCACCACCCTCCAGGCAATCCTTCACAGCAGGTATCAGCTTCCCTCTAAAGATGCAAAGAAGAAGAAAGCTTCACCAAGATGCAGATACTTGGAAAGAGGAAGGCCTGGAGATAGGGAACCAATGGCCCAGCATGCCACCAGGATGGCCTTAAGGTGACTAGGGTTTTAGGGTTCAGTTGAGTCTTGCCTCATAGTTAGTAACCCTGTACTCAAGGACAGCCAGCTGTGAAAGAAGCAGGCCCAGGGAATGGCAATATTAGAAGGTGTGGCCTTGTTGCAGTAGGTCTGTTACTGTGGGCGTGGGCTTTAAGACCCTCCTCCTAGCTGCCTGGAAGTCAGTCTTCCACCAGCAGCCTTCAGATGAAGATGTAGAAGTCTCAGCTCCTCCTGCACCATGCCTGCCTGGATGCTGCCATGTTTCTGCCTTGACAATGGACTGAACCTCTGAACCTGTAAGCCAGCCCCAATTAAATGTTGTCCTTTATAAGACTTGCCTTGGTCATGGTTTCTGTTCACAGCAGTAAAATGCTAAGACGCAGGTCAAAAGGTGGCAATTAAGCTCAGGGAGCAAGAGGGGGAAAGTTTGGGTTTTCAAAAAACTATCATGCAAGGCTGTCCTGGAAAAGATCATTGGAATGTGATATTTTCCAAAAGAAGCCTAGCACGTGTACACACATACACACATGCAGACATAATCAGAATGTACCATTTTCCAAAAGAAGTCCTTCAAACATGCACACACATATACATGAATGCATACACATGTATGTGTGGTCAAAAACACACACACAAACAAATATATGCAAACATGCAAATATGCATACAAATACAAAAGCAAAAATGCATACACAGGAAACATGTGTTGTACATACAGAAAGAAACATGTATACTTATACACAAACATATATGAACACATGCATATAGAAACATGTGGCACATACAGGAAAATACAAGTATATGCATACAAAGAAATATCTACATACATACAATAGGTACAGAGCACAAAAACACAAGAAGACATACAAATAAATATATATACACATATATATGCATGCATACATAAGCATATATGTGTACCTACATTCAAAAGTATAGCAATATACAAATATGCTTGCACACAGGAAGATGTGCACACATCTGAGCATACAAACAAACAAATATACATATAAACACATATAACAAATATACACACAAACACACATACATAAAAGCACACATATATACTCATATACAGAAACACATATGTGAACACATTAAAACACATGCATGCATACATATGCATGTGTGTTGACATACACATACTTCCACACATGTGCAGATGCACACACTCATATTTGAACATAAGCATACAATTATAAATATACATGCACACACAAACTCAGACATGTATGTACTTATACGCAAACGCATGAACACATGCACATGTACATGCCTATACATGTGCACATTTCATAATTACACACATGTACTCAAACACAAATGTACATACATACAGAGGTGTACACATATGTAAATATATGCATACACACAAACACATGCACATAGCATATGTGCCCATACTCACACAAACATATACACAAAGCACAAATGTGCACATATGCCCACATGTACATACATGTAAATATATGCACACTCACACACATATAAACACATGCAGACACCATGTATACAGAATCATGTACACACAAATGTGCACACACACATGAAAGCATTCACACAGAAAATGCACACAGTTGCACAAACATATACATACAAACATGCACACAAACACTGGCACGTATTTATAGCTATAAACAACATACAACATAAGCATGCAAACACAACCATACACACATGCCCACTCATACACACTGGTGTGGAAAACTAACTTGCCTCTAGATCATTTCTTCATTCCTTATAGGGAGAAGTGCACATTACCCGGCAATGGTTCAAAACTAGAATGTTTAATTAATCTCAGCACTTGCTCAGAAACATAGGAAGAAACTTGAAGTCTTCAGGGCTCCAACTTGTCTTCAGGCACAAGTTTGAATACCACCCTCACTCTCTGAGCAGCCGAGCTGGTCCACCTGTGCACCCTTGTAAGGAATCACTGTTCCATTTGCCCCCCCCCCCCATAGAACTCTATAGTCTGAAGGATTCCGCCATTAACCTACCTTAGTGATGCATTTGTTAATGTTTTCCTAGCTTAGGGTCAGAGGGAATGTTTGCAGGGTAGTGAATGAGCAGGATTCCCACAGGGAGCATAGATTCATTTGAAACAAGTTGGGCAGCCCCACATGCAGCTCTGTAAGTGCATAGAAACTTCTCTTAGGTATTGAAGAAACGGAAATCATTAGTTAATGATGCAGTGTCGAGCTGGCCATGCTGGGTCAGAACCTCCAAGGCCACATAAGCGCCACTGAGCCTCTGAGCTGATCTATGCCTCACTGGGGCTGCGATCCGTTCTCCCTCACAGCCACTGCGGCCCCATGGGGAAGGTGGTGACTTTCAGGTGACTGGCAGCTGTGCCTAATGGATTGTAAGATCTTCCTCGGGGGCTGAGAGCAGAGCACAGAACCATGATTTCCCCCAGCTCTGTGAGGGAAGAAGAGTCCAGATGTTTCTCCCAAACAGGCAGGGCTGTTGCTCTCCGCCAGAACTGACGCACACTGGGAAAAGCAGATAACAGGATGACTCTGCTGCCTACAGCCTCTCCTCGGAGAGGAGCGCCTACAGATTGAATTGTTCCAAGCTGGCAGAGATGAAGCAAAAATGAGGCAAAGTCACAGCTCATGAACCAGAAGAGGACCAGGAGGATTTACCGCATTTGATAATGGGCTTCACGAGTTAACTGGTCCAGACAGCTCTGTGAACTCAGCTCACCCAGAGTCTCCTCCTGTTGAAAAGGAACAGTGCCAGATGCAGCAATGTGCATGTCTCCGTGCTCCTATGCAGATATGGAAGAGGGATACAGGAGAACCCCCGCAGCAAACGAGCTAGCCCGGCATCTGCAGCCAAACAACAAGCCACCCTGTCTCAAACACATGTCCACCTGCACATACATGAAGCACACACCAATAGCCAGTGGTGGTTCTCCTGTATGCTAACAGACCACTAATCTATTACTTGGCATTGAGCACAGAGTTCATCTCCATCCCGGAACTGAGCATGTGCATTACGGACTAAACTAACTTCTTGCTTTCTGCTCATGAGCTGCAAGTGCTGACAAGGTCACTGATGTGCTGGACAGTGTGATAGGTTGTGGGATTATGAGTTCAAAACACTGCCAAATAGAAGGTAGAGAAAACCAGAGGACCATGCAGTGGGCCATGCCTCGTGACACAAACTCCTTCTGGTACAGAGAAAGCGGTATTTGTCGGACCACAGCTCTGACACAAAACCAGGTGAACGTGTGATTCTTTTTTTATACGCCAGTCCCTTCTAGTTGAAACTTGAGTCCTCATCAGATGAAATCTACAATAACCCAACATCCTTCTCCAAGATGAATTTCCTCCTATACCACCCAATGGCTAAGTCAAATACACACGGGAAAGGCGTCTCTGTGAAATCACATTTCCAAGTCTTCACAGAGAACATCAATCACAGAAATGCCCTGCGGGTGCACTCTAACCTTCTGCCTGTTATCCCACTAGTGAAAGAAAACTCAGTGTTTTTTCATTTGGCCTTAGCTACCACGAAGGCTTTCACTTCACAGTCAGAGGGCCCCTGGGGGATGAGGCCAGGTGGCAGATACACTATTCCTGAAACGTATGACTGAAAACTCAGAAAGCACCCAGAGCACGGGTTGGCAGATTACAGCGTCTGCTGTGACTTCATCCTTGGCCCAAATTCCATTCTCTTTACAAGACTACACAAGCCACTCTGGGAATGGTAGGGAACAGGTCCTCCGGAGTTGATACCAACTCAGAGCCGGGAGCTGGGACTCTCTCAGAGGTCGAGTTCCTGCCTTTTGCTCTGGGCACGATCACTTCAGCAAGTGCACGAAAGTGTGTGTGTGTGTGTGTGTGTGTGTGTGTGTGTGCAGGCATTTCTTCCGGCATCCTCCAGCAGTGTTGAAGGTTTCCTTGAAGCAAGCTGGCCCCCCCTTCACCAGGAGGCTGATCTGACTTGGATCTGGAGACCAAGAACAAGGGTTGTGCCTTTTCTGTTGTGGTGACCCACAGGGTTCTGGTCCACAGGAGGGTTTTTTTGGGTGTTGTTGTGTTGGTATGTCTTACCATATTAAATATAAATAAGTATATCTAGAGAGATGGGGATACTTTGCATTTAGAAGGCTGTGCTTCTGATTAATTAATCCCTGGGAGCCTCTGGTGAACTAGCTGTCATCAAAGTGTGCTTCATGGCCTCTCTCTCACCCCTGTGAGGTCCATTATTTCACACCATCCTGGAGCTTAGTTCTGCCCATTGTCGGCAGCTCCTCCCGGATGCCACCACGGATGGTCAGCGACCATCCCAGAGCTTCCTGGAGCTGAGAGGTGAAATCTTTTAAATTCAGACCCCATTTTAGGGAACTAAATTGGCCTAAGTTTGAATTCAGGTAAACTAACAGGCCGGTACCTAGCATTAGTTTCCAAGTTGTGGCCCAACAAAACCCGAGCCTAGCTCCAGGCTCTAGGCTAATCCCCCCAAAGACCAGAGTTTCCAGGTTACACCCTCAACAAGACCAGTGTCTCCCCGCAACAAACCTGCACCCCAGGTTACAAGTGCACCCCTTGCCTAATGACCACCAATGCAGAGGGGAGCAGAAGTTAAGTTTACGATCTGACTCCCAGCACCAGCCAATTATGTTAAAGGCCACAGAAGCTTTCCAATGAGATGCATGCATATATATTCCCTGCTTGGTGCTTACTTAAAAGCCTTGTCCCAATAGACATCCAGGGCTCCCCCACCACCCAAACAGTCCTGTGTGACAGCAGTGTGCTGGGGGGTACCGAGCTAGCTCAAATAAAGGTCCTGCTCAGAGTTGCATCAGATTGACTCGTGTGTGTGTGTGTGTGTGTGTGTGTGTGTGTGTGTGTGTGTGTGCATGTGTGTGTGTGTGTGTGAGTGTGTGAGTGTGTGTGTGAGTGTGTGTGTGTGTATGTGTGTGTGAGTGTGTGTGTGTGTGTGTGTGTGTGTGTGTGTGTGTTTCGGGATCACAAACATTTCCCTGGCACAACAGAGCCCCTCCCTTTGTCACGTACGTCTCTCCCTTCACCTTAGCCGGGCTCTGTTCTGCGGAGCCCGCCCAGTGATGATGGAGAGGCCAGGAGCAGCCCCAGCACGAGCCTCCCTGCCTAGGGTAGCTCACAGGTCTTGGTTTCCATAGCCAAACAAACTCAAGTGGTAGGCATTACTAATCCTAATTTTACCAGATCTGGATTCCGCTAATCACATCAGCGTTAATAAACCAATCTAGCTCGGCAAACCTCTCTCCTGTTTAGTTGTGTGTCCTAAGACTCCACTCCCACACATGGTCTCCAGGCTTCACCAGTTAGGCTGAAGACCATGAGACCCCGGTGACTCTCTGGTGGTGCGAACTCCCGTGTGCTCGGCCTGTGGAGCTCACAGATCCAGTGTCTTTTCGGGATCTCAGCTCCTCCCGCCTCTGCGGCTCTCTAGCCGATGTGGCCTCTTTAAATCTAAGAACTGCGAGTACATTTGAGCAGCTGCTAAGCACCCCAAGCAAGAAAAAAACCCCACAGGCGAAGGGCCCAGGTAGACACTTCCCATCCATCCAGAGCTTCACGGCACTTAAAGCCCTGTTGGAGAAGCGAAACCGCTGGCTGGCAAAATGGAGCAAGAAAACCAGTGCTTCCCCGTTGATTTCACATGTTCCAGCTTAGGCCTGCCTAGCACCCTTGAGAGAGGATAAAAGAAATTGGAAAGGCTGCAACAGCTGTCTCTTATCTAACCAGAGACGAGAGGGTTGCAAGACACCGCTGCAGCACAGAACTAAATGGAAAGCCTGCCCACGAAACAGTTGGGGAGCTCTTGTTTGCTCATGGTGTTAGATTTGGGGGTTGGGGTTTGCATACGGCAGATTTAACCCAGGGCTTTGCAGGGCTTTCTACACTAGGCAGCGTGTTTCCACAGGGATAGACCACATCCCCAACATAGCTCGCCTTAATGACTGTACAAGACAAGCCCACCTTGATTTCCCTCTCCCACAGACAGCTAAGCACAGAATAAAGGGAGGGCGGAGAGGTGAACAGGGTCTGGGAGGATACCCTTTAAGGACTTAGAAAAAATGTTATTGCATTTTTATTTGTGTTTGTTCATGTGTGCACATGCCTGTCATGGTGTGCATGGGAGATGAGGGGGTCAGTTCTCTCCCTCTCTACTATGTGGGTCCCAGGGATCAGGCTCGGGTCCTCAGCCATAGTGGCCAGTGGCCCTTCATCAGCAGGCCTATTCTCCTGCCATCTTCCAGTAATTTTAAAGGCCTAGACAGGTGGATATTTGAATGTAGCTCATCACCTATCGGCTGGCTAATGATACACATTCAAGTTATCTATTGCAGGTCATGAACGCTTCAAAGCCAACATAAGTAGAAGCCAGTTAGCAAGAGAAAGGGAGGAGTCTGGGGAGGGGACCGGAACTGTGTTTGGGGTAATTCCACAGCTGCACCCAGAGCCCATCTTACCAAGAAGACTCAGCTCTCGGTCTCAAGAGCAGAAACACCAAGAGCTAGACGTGAATTTTAAGGAGATATGACTTCATTCCGTTGTAGTACATCAACCAGTAAGCTAACGAACAATGTGTGTGATTCACTTGTGTTTCTCAGAGGGAGCAGGACGCTTCCTTGTATCGAGATTGTGTTTCATTTTTGGTCATCCCCACTGTTTGAAAATGATGTGGACTGTGGTTTAATATTTAAAAAGATATGAGTGAAATATTGCTAATCATTTTATGAGGCATGTCTAAAAAGTTCTAAACCACAGAAACCAAAGAATCAGTCGTCAGCCATGAAGAAGCAAGTTTATAAAACACACTGAGAAGTCTTTGTTAGCGAAAACTTAGCTTCTTTCACCAAAGAACAGGTTTTCAAGGAAAAAGATGTCAAGATCAAAGCCACCCACTGAGTATAATCATCTCCAAGATTGAGCTCACACACTCCCAGAACTCTGGTCACAACCTCAATGAGAATGTTTGCAAAAACAGATATTACTGAAGGCAGGCTGCTGTAACTAAAAGGCCTCCTGCTTTCAATGTCTTAGGATTGTGGGTACATCCTCCATTTACGGGTAAGGCATGATTCACTCAGCAGAGTGGGGTGCCTTTTAGAAAAAGAGAGAGAGAGGGAGACCGACCCAGAGAGCGGGTATTTGAGAACACATGAGTGCCACGGTAACCATCACATCTAAGATGATAGACCGCACCTATTGATCTCTCTTGCAGCTACTTCCTGGGAGCTTGGCCAAACCAGCATGCCGTTCTTCTTCACCAATTCTGAGTCAATCACACATTGATCCAGAGGATGCAGATAATTAGACACCTTTCTGCTTCATCCTCATCGCGTAGACTTTCCTACGTGGGCCAGATAATGAACGTTCCCTGAGCCATAAAGAAGCTCTATTTGCTTTTCAGTCAGACCACTAGAAGATGGACCGCTTCCCAATGGACCACAGGCGGTGGCACTCAGCAAAGGGCGGGCTCTCCTCCACCCAGCTCTCCAACACTGTATTTTGTACATGACCGCTTTAAAATAACCATCTATACAACAAGATCTTTCAATTATTTTACACTATGATTTTCATTCAATCAACAACCAGCACATTGACAAAACCAACAACAGCAACAACCCTTATTCAAAATTAACCCATCCAATATAAAGTATAACCAGACCTGGTGACCCAAGCTGGTGATACTGGCTACTTGAAAGAGAGGCTGGGGCTTGAGGATTACAAGTTCAAGTCCAACCTAGGCTACTTAATGAGTCATGGTCTCAAAATTAAAAATGAGAAGAAGGGTTGAGCTATAACTTAGCTTCCCTGGGACGTGTAAAGTCCTAGGTTCAATCCCAAGAACTGCCAATATATAGTGTGTGTGTGTGTGTGTGTGTGTATCTATGTGTGTGTACACATCATTTTTCTTCACCAGTACTATGGGGTAATCAATATATCTTCATCATTATATTTTCTCAGCTCTGGGTTGAACAAACCACCCTAAATGACCAAAACCTTTGAGGGTTAGAACCACAAAACCATGTCACGTTTCAAAACAAATACTGACGACAAACTATCAACACAGCAGCTGTTCCAATGAACACTTTCTGATTCCTCCCAGCTTCAGCATGATCTAGAAGGTTCTCACCTCCCCTCACCTCCCAGGACAAACGTATTTACGTGGCAAAATCATAATACGCTTTTTACTTACTCATCAAGAAAAAAAAACCTTCTAAATATAAAGTTCTTCTTAGAGAGCCACTCTGAGAAGCAGAAAAGAACCTACTGTCTGCACCTGCCCCCGCACACGTCAAGGTGCCACCCAGGAGGCTCGATGTGTCCAGTGCCTCATCCTCTTGTGTGTATTTTCTTTTTCATGATAATCTTTTGAAATAGGTTTTTGATTCATTTCAGGGGAGGTTCTTTTTAGGTAATATTGTTTGTTTGTTTCTTTGTTTTAGACAAAGTCTCACATGGTAGCCCAGGCTAGCCTCAAACTCTCCCTCCACTACTTCTGGAGCCTTGGGGTAAAGGCATGAACCACCACCTAGCTGGAACAGGCTTGTTAAGTAACAATATATTTGCTTCCAAATCATATGCACTATAATCATAGAATAATTCTCCACATGTGAACCTAATCAGTTCACTTCCTTTAGATTTTTTTTTTTAGTGGTGCCCCCAGCTCCTTGGAGAAGTGCTATGGTTTGCATCTAAAAATTGTACCCCCACCCCAGGGCTTGGGTTTTAAACACCTGTGCCCTGTCCTGCCCTGCCCTGCCCTGCCCAGGCTTCCTGGTGATATGAAGAGGCTCTGCCCCATGTGCCTTCTGCCAGAGCCTACCGGCCATGAGGGCCTGAAGCTCCGGTGCCCCCCAGTGTTTGGTCAACCTGACCCAAGCTGGAGTCATTTGAGAAGTGGGACCCTCGACTGAGAATATGTTCCTACCATACTGGCTGGTGGGAAAGCCTGTGGGGACATTTTCTTGACTCATAATTGATGCAGGAGTTCCCACCCACCTCCTACCCCATCCCGCGCTCAGAGCTCATGCTCCTTGACGACTTGAGAAAGCTGGATGAGCAAGCCAGTCAGCAGCGATCCCCCATGGCCTCTGCTCCGGTTCCTGCCTTTAGTTCCAGCCTCCAGGCTCCCATCTTGACTTCAGTCAGTGATGGGGTGTGACCAGAGCTATAAGCTGACATGCCCTTTCTCCCTGAGTAGCTTTTGGGTCACAGTGTTTTACCACAGCAACAGAAACCCACCAAGTCCCAGAAATCAGCACACCCATCATTGATTTTTTTTTTAAGTGTTCCCATGACACTGGTGACATGACCCCATTTCTATTCTATGGGGCTTGGATCATGAAACTACTTCACTGGTGACATTTTGGCATGCTGTCTGTCTTACCTTCTCGGACCTCACGCCCCTCCCATTTGTCCCACGTATCTGTCCTCTGGGCTTCCCTTCCTCTTCTCCCTGGTTTGTCTTACAAGCAGATGCTGGCTAGGCACCGCTAGCCCTCTCCACATTCCTGCTCTGCGTTCTCTCTCTCTCCTTTCCCATTCCTGCTCCCCTGGATTCTACTATGGAAAACCCAGTCATGACACACGGCAAGAGCTTTGGCTTCAGTTCACAGCCACGCCTTCCGTGTGCTCCCACGCCTTCTGCCCTCAGGAACTTGTGACAGTGCCTCCAATAGATGCTTCCAAGACTTTAGGTCATCAATAATTACAGCCGCCATTCACCAGGGCAATGCACACGAGGCTCTGTGTACCTCCCGACCTCTTTTCTCCCTAGAAATTTCTACACAACTTTTGGTATAGAGAGGTACCTAAAATAAATATACAAAGCCAAACATCTACTGATAATCAATAAGTGTTCTTAAAAAACAATCTTTGGCCAGGCGTGGTGGCTCATGCCTGTAATCCCAGCACTTGGGAGGCAGAGTCAGGCGGATTTCTGAGTTCGAGGCCAGCCTGGTCTACAGAGTAAGTTCCATGACAGCCAGGACTACACAGAGAAACCCTGTGTCGAAAAACCAAAAAAAAAAAAAAAAACTGATATGCATATATTTATTAAATGTTCTGCAATATTAAATATCAGCCAAGATTAAATTCACTATGGAAATATAGAATGTATTAGTCAGTGTGTGTTTATCAGTGCACATATTAATTATGTATAGTTTCCTTATGACACTTTCATATGTGTATATATATTGAAAATATTCATCTCCCTATTCTCTGTGTAAGAATCCAAGAATTTTGATTTTTAAAGATTAAGCAATACTTTTGAGAATATGAATATGTTTCAAAGAAGGCATTATTAAATAAGTTAACTCAAATTTAATGTTTGTCTTTGAAAACAAAGCAAGAAAAATCATAGCCTTCAGGTTTAAACAAGATAATTCAAATACTTCTTTCACTTAAAACTTGGAGTGGCATTTCATTAAGATTCTTTTTTTTTTGACAAAGCTATTTTATTGCCATAAAAGGTAAAGAATGGAGAGGAAAATATCTAGAAAAACACACTGACAAGCACACTTAAAAAAAGAAATTGTGAATATCCATTCTTGATTTGTGCTTTATGCCGTGTGTGTGTGTGTGTGTGTGTGTGTGTGTGTGTGTGTGTGTGTGTGTGTTGCATGCACAGGAGTATGTAAGTCCATACACCTGTGTTTACACATATATGTCAGAGCAAGATCTCAGGTGTCCTCCACTGCTGTCTGCTGTCTATTACTGCTATGGTAGGCTGGCAGGCCTGCAAGCTCTCAGGACCCACCTGTGCCCACTTGCTGGGGTCACAGAGCCATGTCTAGGTTTTTGCATGGATGCTGGGGCTTCAAACTCTGGTCCTCATCCTTGAAGACTGACATCTTAATGCCAGTCCTTGGCTTCTTAACGTAAGCCCACAGGCAAGTGCATCTGTGCCCACGAACACACACACACACACACACACACACTACAGCTGTTTTGTGTAATAGCTACTTACTGTTGTCAACTTTACTACCTCTGAAATTAACTAAAACCCCAAAAGGGGGGGGGCGCAACTGTGAGGATTTGTTTTTGTTGTTGTTGTTGTTGTTGTTGTTGTTTTGGTTTTTTGGGGGTTTTTTTGCTAAATTTGAAGTGTGAAGATTCACTTCTAGTTGGATCTTCGAGGCAGGAAGACACGCCTTCTTTGGAGTAGAGAAAACGCATGCTTTTAATCTGGATCTTGAGGTGGGAAGACACACTTTTTTTTTTAATCCACATCATTTGATCTGAGAAAACTCCCTCAAATCTGGGCCACCCCTTCCTCTGGAAGCCTAGAGGAGAAAGCTTTTGCTCTTTGCCTGCTTACTCTCACCTTGCTAGCAAGTCCATTTCCCCACTGCTGCTGAAGCCTGCTTCTTCAGAATTCCAGTGTACATGCAGCACTGGCTAAAATGTCCAGCCTCATGGACTGAGCAACTACTGCATTCTTTGGACTTTTTGTTCATAGCTAGACATTATCGGATTAGCTGAGCCACAGTCCCCAGGGGAGGGATGTGGTGATGCCCAAGCCAGCTCACCCTCCTCTTTTTCCTCTGGCCTCTACAGAGCATCCACCATCCCCATCCTTGGCTCAAGTCAGAGACTGTTGCATCCTCTTCCTGGTCCCTTCTCTTCCTTCCCCATTCTACACATGAACTATGTCTACCACAGCCTGGTTATGCAAGCCCTCCCTTTCCCAGGGCCCCACTTGATGGCCTTCCTCTGTGGCTCCAACTTCCTAGCACCTCAGTGTCTCCTTCCTCCCCATGTGTAATAGCTTGTCCTCTCCATGTCCCATGTCAACTCTGAGGATCAAACTCAGGTCATCAGGTTTGCCTGCAAGCGCCTTTATCCACTGAGCCATCTGGTCGACCCACACAACCCCAGGCGTTAGCACCCTAGCCACAATCCTTCAATTCCTCCAACTTAATATTGCCAATGGCTCTTGAGCCATCCATAAAGGAAGCCTAACTCCTGGCCTGGAAGCAGTGTCTGCTCACATGCTGGCCCCCTCTTACACCCCCTCCTTCCCAGGACAGGGGGGCTCCAGGAGGTCCCAGGAGACAGCCAGGCTCCATAACCCTGTGCCTCTGTTCATGTTCTTCTCTCCGCACAGGTTCACCATCTTCCTTCCCTCTTCTCTGCATAAACCCTTGCTCCCCCATGAATCTCCAACCCTACACACATCCCACTTATTTTCAGGAAAAGCCTTTACCACCAGTAACCCTTGTCTACTGAAGTACCTTTCACAGTATGCTGGATTCTTGCACACAGAGGCAACTAAGTAGGAAAAGATATAAGAACTCAATGCCTCCCTGAAAGCCTGACTTCTAAAATATTTTCCATTTGGTGCTCCTTTGTGCCTAAGAGATTGTCACCTGACCCCAGGTATATCTGTACATAAAACAGGTATATAAACATTTACTAATAATAAATTTTGAAATTTATTTTTAATTCATCGAACTTTTCCACATGTTAAAAATGAAAGAAATTGGTTCACTGATGAGGCAGGAGTGCTTACTTATTTTTTACTTAAGGAGTCAAATCTTGGGTCAGGGGGATGGCTCATTGGGTACCGGGAGATGACCCAGATAATCGGAGTTTGGTCCTTAGGGCTGACGTGGTACAAGGAGAGAAAGAGCTACTACAAGTTGTCCTCAGACTGGCACTTGTATCTCGTCATTTGTGTGCATGCACACACACACACACACACACACAGAAGAGAGAGAGAGAGAGAGAGAGAGAGAGAGAGAGAGAGAGAGAGAGAGAGAGAGTTTGCAGATGGAAAACCGGGAAAGGGGATAACATTTGAAATGTAAATAAATAAAATATCCAATTAAAAAAAAAAGAATAACCTATCAAACAAAAAAAGAAAGAAGGAAAGAAAACAAGCAAGGAAGGAAGGAAGAAAGAAAGGAAGAAAGGAAGGAAGGAAGGAAGGAAGGAAGGAAGGAAGGAAGAAGGAAAGAAAGAAAGAAAGAAAGAAAGAAAGAAAGAAAGAAAGAAAGAAAGAAAGAAAGAAAGAAAGAAAGAAAGAAAGAAAGAAAGGGAAAGGAAAGGAAAGGAAAGGAAAGAAAAGAAAAAAGAAAAGAAAGGAAAGGAAAAGAAAAAAGAAAAGAAAGGAAAGGAAAGGAAAAGAAAAAAGAAAGAAAGAAAAGAAGTACATTTTGGCTACATATTTGATACTGCAGGACATCCAGAGTCCTCAACAGTTTCCAGTTTAAAGTATTTTACTTTATAATAATAAACACCACTTAAGACAGCCACTTCATTTAATACACTGTGTACAAGGGCAGAAGTGTGTTCAGAGCCATTTCAGAAACCACTGGAAACTCAAGCGCTACACCAGGAATTTGAAGCAAGTGATTACTGCTTTTGTGCCCAAAACTGTCACTTGAAATGGCTATTTAATTCTCCAAAAAAAAACTTCACAACGCTCTAGTCTTCTCTGAATTCTTCTTTGTGACTTAAAAAAAAAAAAGAGTCTGAGTCTATTTTTAATACTGGAGCACTGACAGCTTTCAGACCCTGCCCCTGCCCCTCAACCCGATAGTCACACAAGCTGTATGAAAGCCTGCCTTCTCTGTAAGATCCAGCCACATCCTTGTGGAGGATGCCTCACCCTTACCCATTACCCAACCAGGATGCAAACCAAAGGCATGCCCATCCCCCACCCAATCTAAGCCAACCACTTTGGGCGCAACCCTCGTTCTCCCCAGAAAGCCTCAGCAAGTAAGTGCCAAATCTTTTCATGCTCTCTTGACACCGTGTGGTCCCAGCATCTAACTAACAGGCACAGAAAGGGTTAATCCCACCCTCCATGGTTACAGTTTGAATGTGATGCCCGAAGTGTCCCCTACGTGTTTGCATGTGCACTGTTTGGGAAGGTTGCCGGACTTTTAGGAGGTGTAACTTCGCTGGAGGAGGCGCTGAGGGTTGCGCCCTCCCCCTTACTTCCCGTTCTGCTTCCCAAAAACCAAGGTAATGTGAACAGGCAGGTTCCTGTTCCAACCGCCTGCCTGCCTTCCCCTCCTGCGGCCATATCTTCCCTTTCTCCTATACATTGTTTTGTCTGGGGTGTTTTATCACAGCAACAGAAATCAAACTACTACAAGCGTGGTGACTAGAAACCCCTGAAGCCGCGGACTCCTATGCAGGCCTTCTTAGATCCAGATTACAGATAGAATGCTGAGGAATGCCACGGAGACACGGGCGACATCCCTAAACACAGGACACCTCCTGTAGAGACCCCTGATTAGGAAGCTCTCAGCCTACAGTTCAGTTCCACATGGGTCTAGGGAAGGATGTCTTGATCCAGTTTCCACGGCTATAACCAAACACCTGAGACCAGGGAACCCGCAAGGATAGAGGTATATTCAGGCTGTAGTTCTGGAGCTGTGAAGACCAATGAGGCACGCCCTCACTCAGCATCTGCTGGGAGCCTTCACGCTGTGCCAGTATACATCAGAGGACATGGGGACACAAGCGAATACACTGGCTTGGTCTGTCTCCCCCTTCTTAGGAATCTGCTGATGCCATCATGGCCCCATGAACCCTACTTACCTCCAAAATGCTCAAAGTATCAACAGAGGGGTCTGAGGGTTCACTTTCCAACACATGACCTTCAGGAAGACCCCCCCTCCTTCTGCTGCAGAAAATGGTTGTGCCATTCCACTAAATATCTAGGAATATCTAGTTATTGCCATGGAAGCACATCTCCGGCTTCCTCCCTGGATAGCTGGGAGGCACAGCAGGATTCCAGGTGCCACATGTCAGGCTCCCCACCACCACCGCTGCTAACTCAGTCTCTGCACAGGATGGGATGGAAAGACAAACAGATTCCTATTAACATTCTAAACTAGCCACGCCAGGGTAACTGAAGGGCTAACAGGAAAAGGTGCAGATGGTAACATCCTTCAAATAGTACCTCAGCTGTCAATCAAATGGTAACATTTACAAGCACACAGCACAGAAAGCATCCTGTGTCTTGTTAACCACGCCTCAACTCCTAAAGGTCAGAAGCACCAAAAACAGCTTTTCTTGGAGACAGAGGTCATAATACCAAAATGTCAACTACTTACGTGTCTTTAACTGCTCCGGTCGGACCTAGGAGGGGAAAAGAAAAACATTTGTATTGGTGTGATGGTACTTGTAAAAACTTATGCCAATACCTAAATGGGATGCGTGTGTGTGTGTGTGTGTGTGTGTGTGTGTGTGTGTGTGTTCGTGCATGCGGGTTTTGAGTCTATTTTCTCTTGAGTCTAGCCCCTTCCCTTCCCACCCACAGACCAAACACAGCCCACAGCTCTTCACAGATCCCCTGTGCCCAGTGCCCATCTCTATTTAAAAGACCTGGAGCATGGCTCCTACATCAGCTAAGACATTGTCGGTGTCATTCTGCACCATGTGAAACCTCATTTCCCCTCTGCAATCAAACAAGGGCAAAAAGATTGTCCTTCACAGAGGAAATAAAAATGGTCACAGAATTCCAGAGAAAGGAAGTCTTGCTTATGAAGTAGGTGAGTATGGACGGAGAAGACACCGAACGCCATGTGGCTTGACCAGACTGAAAGCAAGTTCCGTTTCTTCAATAAAGTGTGTGTGTGTGTGTGTGTGTGTGTGTGTGTGTGTGTGTGTGTGTGCAGAAGGAGACAGACAGGCAGGCAGGCAGACAAGCAGGTAGACAACCAGGCACTTTGGAATTTAAAATCCTTTACAACATCCTAAAATTAAATATACAAAACACCCTAAAATTAAATTATAAAACAATAAAAAAAACAACCAGAGAGAGGATACTTTTAATAGTACAAATAAATAATAAACAATCGGTGCCTCAAAAATGAGCATTGTTCAGAATTGAAACAAGCAAGGATCTAGAAGAAAGGACCAGAAAGAAATAATATTCTCCTTGGTTTCATTCACGGGAAGCGGGAGAGAGAGTGGATTCCTGCTCCTTGTGTGGTAGGGGAGGGGACATCCGGAGATGTGGGAAACTTTGATTGTCAGAGACTTGTACAGAAAACACATCTTGAGTCCACAGTTGCTGAGCAACCAAGTCGGGGCATCCCAAAGCCGGGTAGCTGCATCCCGGGGATGGCGCGCGGCAGGCTCTGCACAAAACCGAAAGGCAACACTGTCTCCAGTGGAGTCCTCTCTTCAGTGTTTACCTAACAGTCACCAAATCATTCTGCTCCCCGTGTCTAGTGAATGGGGGTCCCCTGGACAGACAGAGGCAGCTTGGAAGGCCAAGCATTGCACCCAGGTTCTTTCAAATACAGCATCGTGTTGTGTAATCGGCCCTCACTTCAATCAGCCATCAGGAAGCCTCAATCGGCTTCACCCTGATTGCACCAGGCTCTGGGTACCATTAGAGCCTCTCCCTGCTGGGCTCACTACAGGTCCACTCCCAGCAGGCTCAGCGGGACTGGGCAGTGTCACCTTCCCAAAGTCTGCATCTCCTTCCTTCTCTAAGATAGCTGTGCCTTATTGGAAAGTGGGTGCATGTGTGTGCTTGTGTGTGTGTGTGTGTGTGCGTGTGCATGTGTGTGTGTGCATGTGTCTGTGCATGCATTGTGAGTGTGTGTGTGCATGTGTGTGCATGTGTCTGCATGTGTGTGTGCATGCATGTATGTGTGTGTCTGCATGTGTGTGTGTATCTTCATGTGTCTGCATGTGTGTGTGCATGCATGTGTGAGTGTGTGTGTGTGTGTGTGTTGTTTAGTAGCTGTGGCTGGGGTAAGGGGAAGGACACTTCATCCTTGCAGGCAGGGCTGGCGAGCAAGCGAACATTATTTTCAGAAGAGAGAGGAATTGCCACTAAGAATCCAGATAACAAGGTCAGCTAACAACTACGGTGACTCCTACATATCTGCTTCCTTCCAGAGCTTGCTCTTTCCTAAGATAACTGTGGAATGTTTGGAAACCCATGGCAAATGTATCAGAGTACATAGGTACATAAATGTGAAATGTAAAACCACTTTATCCAGATCATAAAATGATAAATATATATATATAAGTGGCTAACCCCCTTGTAGCATTAAGGCTTGTTTTGTTTAATTACAATAAATGAGATGTAGATTTCTAATCCAATTTCTGTCAAAAAAATGTTTTGACTAGAATTATTCAGAGTGGCAAGAAAAAAAAATCCCATTTGCTTTAAACTGTGTACATTTGGTTTATAATTTATTCATCAAATATCTAGAGAGTACGTTGACTTCTCCATGGACTGAAACAACGACCTTCATTTTCTGACAGACTGCCTCTTGCCTGTTTCAACAGCATTTGTGAGCTAATGTCATGGGCGTTAAAAGACAAAAGAGACAGAGGAAGTGGCTGGGGAGACGCTTAGTGGGGAGGCCACGGGCTGCCCTTGTGGAGGGCCCAGTCTGCATCCACATGACGTTCTTGGACATCCTTAACTCCAGTTCCTGGAGAGCCCATACCTTCCTGTGACCTTAGAGGGCACAAAGTAAGCACAATGAACACCACACACACACACACACACACTCAATCAAACACATAAAATAAAATAGCCTTTAAAATTCTTTTTTAAAGAAATGGAGGGAGGGTGGCTATCTTATATGGAAAGGAAATCGTTAACTGCCTCTGCCTCCCAAGTGCTGGGATTAAAGGCGTATGCCACCACCGCCCGGCTTAGGGACAATTTCATTACAGTATCCATGAGTTCTTGAAATCGAAAGTCTGCCACATAAAAATGCACTGCGAACTCAATCAAACCCGTTGCAGGGCACACACACACACATACACACATATATATAATATATAAATATAACATATTATATATTACATCATATAATAATTATACATTACATTATATAATATATATGTAATATGTAATATAATTGCTATATAACATTGCATATTATATTACATATTATATAATATATAGCATATAATATATGATATATGATATATAATATAATGTATGATATATGCTATATAATATATGAGATATAATATATGAGATATAATATATAATATATGTGTGTATGTGTGTGTATATATGTATATATATATATATATATATAATCTACTATTGTGTGGTAGCAAGATCACTTCTTACTAGATTTAGGGATCAATCAGACCATCTTAGTATCATCTTCTTGCCAGAAAATCCCTCACTTGGCTGCCTACATCTCTGAAGGGGGAACATTTACCCGTCAGGAATGGGGACATGGGCACAGCATTTTAAGGAAGATCATTCAATAATACATCAACTTACTCCTGTCCTTCCTCACCTTAAAACACACTTCCAGGGCCAGCAAGGTGGCTGGTGTTTGGGGGTGGGGGATGGGGGATGGGGGATGGGTAAAGATGTCTGCTTTCAAACCTGAAGACCTGCGTTGAATACCTAGGACCCACATGGTTGAAAGACAGAACTGACTCCAACAATCTGTATTCTGACCTCCACAAGCATGCCGAGGCACGTACACACCACACACACACACAGATACACACAGACACATACACACACAGACACACACACAGACACACACACACACACACACAGAGAGACACAGGGGTGGGGGTGGGGGGGAGGTAATTAAATGTTTTTAAATTCTACTGGTTGAGGGTACACAGGTTTGTGGCAGATCACTTGCCTGAGGGCCTGGTTCAATTACCACCAACACCAAATTAATTAGTTGATTAATTACCTCACTTTATAAAGGAAACTCATGATGTCTTAGTTAGGGTTTCCATTGCTGTGAACAGGCACCACAACCAAGGCACCTCTTGTAAGGACAACATTTAACTGGGGCTGGCTTACAGGTTCAGAGGGTCAGTCCATAATCATCATCACAGGAAGCATGGCAGCATCCAGGCAGGCATGGTGCTAGAAAACTCTGAGAGTTCTTTACTTTGATCTGACTGCAGCCAGGAGGAACTGACTCAAAGCCCACCTGCACAGTGACACACTTTCTCCAACAAGGCCACACCTCCTTACAGTACCACACCCTGTGGGCCAAGTATATTCAAGCCATCACACATGGGAAAACTCATATTGGGAAGAGTTCATTCTCAGTGACCTGTCTCACATTCCAGGAACTCAAGCAAAATCACCAAGCCAGTTAGATGCAAGATACCACCTTAGCCGGTAGCTTCCACGGTAGCGGGAAGAAAGCACTTATATCCTGGGTCCAATAGACAGATGCTCCTCCAGACAGAGTGAGCATGAAGAATGAGTCAGGCTGCCCAGAATGTTCTTAGAATTGTTCAACTTCACACACTTGTTAAAATGAGAGGTTACACACACTAGCCAAGAGAATTCTCATCTTCCCACTCTACTAGGGAGCTCTGGGCAGCAAAACCAGAATATATGCGTGCCAGGCAGGAGTGCTATCACTGTGTTCATACACACATACACACACACACATATACACACACACATATGCACACATATATACACACACCACATACCACACACACACACACATATACACCACAATCAAGAGGTCTACCGCTGAGCCACACCCAGCCCAAGAGGTCTACCTCTGAGCCACGCCCAGCCCAAGAGGTCCACCTCTGAGCCACGCCCAGCCCAAGAGGTCTACTGCTGAGCCACACCCAGCCCCTTATCCTTTCTAAAAGAATAGCATGCATTTTCATATTAGAAAAAAAAAAGTCTAGTGTGGATTCACAAGTGTAAGCAATCAGAAAGCTAAATAGCTTTGGTGCTTATGGGAAACGCTAAAGACATGCAGAATGTCTCACTGTTTTCCAAAAGACAAATCCTGCTGTGAACTGTGTAAACACGCAGAGGAAAACAAGCCGTGCTCCTTCATTTTAACCCTCACTCTGGCTCCTCAGACCAGTCACGGTGCTAAATCTAATCACGGGCTCAGTTCAGTCAAAAGAAGGAAAACAACCACTCATTAGTTCAAATGGCGGTTTGGTTTCTTTCTTTCTTTCTTTCTTTTTTAAGCCAGAAAAAAAAGAAAAAGAAAAAAACGCAGACTCATAAGCTGTATTTCTTCCAATAACGCACAGAAAAATTTTCAGGTCAATGTGTCCCAGAAAAAGACAATCATGTCGATGAGTTTAATGCTCTCACTGAAAAACTCCTTGACTCTAGGTTCTTCTTAAATGCTTTAACTTTGAGGTTAAAAAAAAAAAGGAAAAGAAAAACAAACGAAGGCTGGGGGGTTGGGGAGGGTTGGGGGCCTGGGGAAGGCGGGCCCACGGGCGAGAGCGCTTGCTGCAGAGCCATGCAGACCTGAATTCCAGTCCCCGGCACCACATGAAAGCTGACAACAGCCCCAGCATTGGGGGTGGAGGTGGGGGCAGGCGCAGCTGAGGGACAGCCAGTCTAACTCAGACAACGAGGCAAGCTTCAGATGCACTGAGAGGCTCAGTAGACTGGGGTAGAGAATGATGGAGCGGGAGACCTCAATGTCTTCCTCTGCCTCCAAACACACACACACATACACACACACACACACATATACACACACAAAACACATACCATACACACATATACACACACATACACACACACAAAACACGTACATATACCCATACACACACATACATACACACACATATATACACACACATATATACACACACCACATACCACACATATATACACATTATACGCACACACACTACATACCACACACACATACACACATACATATACCCATACCCATACACACACATACGCACACACATATACACATACACATATATACACACACACCACATAGTACACACACACCACATAGTACACACACACACACACACACACACCACACATATATGTCCCAAGACCACTTCTGTATCGAGGGCACCATAGAACATTTTCGATGCCCTCCAGCTAAAGGTGGGACTCACTCAGCAGTAAAACTCTTGCCTAGCATGCATGAAGCCCCAGGTTTGATTTCTGAAGCCCCTACACTCTAAAAAAGTCAAGAGACAAAAACCACCCTTGCATATTCCCGTTTCACAGAGTCTTCAAACGCAGTCTGGTCCCACGTCTTGCGAGCAGGCTTTCCTAACGGTTCACGGTTTCAGTTCATGTTCCCAGTTAGCTCTCCAGGCAGTGTGCTCACACAATTTAACACTTCCTTTTCCTTCTTAGTTGCTTCTCAAACATATTCACTCAAATAAGTATTTTTAGAAAGCTATAAAAAAAAAAAGTTTTGAGATTGAGGGTCTGGGCAGAACCCTGTACACAGGCAGGAACCTGGATTTGGGTCCCAGGACCCATGAGAAAGCCCGGCACAGCAGCTCACACCTGTAACCCCGTGTTTGTCAGAGAGCAGAGCCAGGAGGTCCTCAGGAGCCAGGCGAGTGAAAACCCGAGCCCCAGGCTCAGGAAGAGGCTGTCGTAAATCAATACAGGAAGAGCCCCAACATCTGGCCACCATACCTGTACACACACTCACACACTCATGCACACACAAACACACACACACTCACTCATGCATGCATACTCACACATTCTCACACACTCAAACACATACCCTCACACACTCACGCTCTCACGCACATTCATACACACACACACTTACATACCCACACTCATTCATGCACGTGCACTCACACACATGATTGATTGATTGATTGATTGACTGACTGACTGAAATATATTTGTTTAAGTTTGGAACCTGGTCTAGAAGCCAAGTATACTGCCATGAGTCAAATCCAAGGCGGGGGATCCTCAGGAGGCTGTCCTATGGGGAGGGAAACACAAGATAAAAAAAATGACAAAAAAGGCCAGGTGGGGTGGCCCATGCCTTTAATCCCAGCACTTGGGAGGCAGAGGCAGGCGGATCTCTATGAGTTCAAGGCCAGCCTGGTCTACAGATCTAGTGAGGAGGAGCCAGGGATCTGTTACACAGAGAAGATCTGTCTCAAAAATAAAAACAAAACAAAACAAACAAAAAAACTGAAAGAAAGGAAGGAAGGAAAGACAAGATAAGACCTCAGCTCTCCAGCAAAATGTGCTACAGAGAGCAAGCAGAGCTCTCTGCCTTCCAGAGCAGAAGGAAGGCCCTATGGCCTTTCTAGCACTAGGGCAGGAGAGACCAAGGCAAGCCGTAGTGACCACTTTGATGACAGCACCAACATCTCCTATGGTTTCCCTCCAGGCGTGGGTTAATGCCAAGCACAGAGGTCTCTCTTCAACACCATCAAGCCATCTGCAGACACCAGGAAAGGCCGGACCTTGGTGGTTACAGCAAAGGGAATACAATTACTTAGCTAATTGAGGACAAAGCGATGACTAATCTAGATAATTGGACCCTGAAGCATTACGGGAACTCCCCAGGTACACTGATAAATAAGGCAATTGCTAAGCCCCTCCCCTCCTGACCACTGTTACATAAAAATCAGAAGTATCGTAACAATAAGCTGCTCATAAAATCAAGGCCAGATGGTTGCCCACGAGCTAGCTATCTCTGGTGAAAATGACAACTGACTTATGCAAATGTCACATGCCAAATGCCTTCTAAAGTAACCGCCCGGGGGGGTAAACAATTATTTCACAGTGAAACGGGATATTGAAGATATATGGGAATTCTGGGACATTTTTCATGTATGTGTGTGTGCACGTGCACGCGTGTGTGTGTGTGTGTGTGTGTGCATGTTCATATGTGCATGTATACACAGGCATGTGGAAGCCCAGGGCTGACATCAAATTTCTTCCTATCTCCGGTTCATTGAGGCAAGCCAGCTAGCCTGTAATCCCACAATTGGCCAGCAGGGGGCGAGGGAGTACTCTATGCAAAGACAGAAGGCCCACTGGGGTTTCCAAGCCAAAATAGTGAAGCTCTGACTTAAAAAATAAAGTCGAGAATGAGAGAACCCGACACCGGAGTCACGGGCGGCTGCCACGCCCACCCAGCACTTAGATGGGCTCCAGTTCACAAGTCCACCTGCAAGCACTCTAACCACTGGACCATCTCCCCAGGTTCCTGGCGGATCATTAAAGAGAATGTCTGACTTACATTCCAAGGGGATTTTCTGGCTTCCATTCCATAGTATTTACTTTTATAAAAACTGTGTATGAGCGCAGACACCCTCCTGTGACTGCAGGCACGTGTGTGCCCGTGGAGGACAGAGGTCAAGCTCAGGTGGGCGATCCTCAGGAGCCATTCACCTTTAGTCACAGGATCTCTCTGGCCCCGAATGGACCAAGTATGGAAGGCTGGAGGGCCAGCCAGCCCCAACCAGGCAGTGCAGCTAGGGGAAGGGGATCCAATGGCAGGCGACAGAGACAGAGACAGCCTCCCTCCAATGGTTAGGAGACCCACATGAAGACCAAGCTGCACATCTGCTAGGAATATGTGGGGGCGGGGCTAGGTCGGGCCCCTGCATGCTCGGTTGGTGGTTCGGTCTCTGCGAGCCTTGACTGTGTGGCTCTGCCTGGGGCGCCCTTGACCCCTCCCACTAGCTCACCTCTATCCCCTACTCTTCCGCAGGACTCCCCGGGCTTTTAAAAGGGACTAAATCATCCCTTGGACTTCAGTCTGGGCCTCCTAAAGAAAGATCTGGAAGGCAAACACGCAGTCTGAGTTCCTGGCGGCTTGGGTAGGAGCACCCCAAAGCTCCCTGTATGAGAACAAACATCCAAACAGAGTACTCGGCACCGCCGTTTCTCTGAGAAATGCTAAAACATCACGAAATGGAAAACACAAGCAGCTGCCCTCCGCCCTCCGCCCTCCGCCCTCCGTAGCTCTAAGAAGATCAAGACTCCTGCAGGGAGGAAGCGCTCCTCTGGAAATATTAAACTGAGCCGTTCCTGAGAGTGATGGGAACGTTCTGGAATTCTGCATGTGGGAGAGGAGGCAGGAGGACCAAGAGTTCCCAAAATTAGATAAATAAGAATTGGATGGGCTGAAGATCACTCTGTGGTGCCGTGGTACAGTGTTTGCCTAACACCTACGAACGGACGAATAAACGAACGAACAAGGTCCTGAGTTGGACAGCCAGCACCATGAGGAAAAAAGAAAAACAAATCAGACCCTTAAAGTGGGGAGTTCGTCCAGACTCAAAAGAGTCTCACAGGCCATCAGCGACAAGAACTCAACTCCTCCTCCAGGAAGCCTTCTCGGATGAGCCCTGTCACCTAGCTGTTGGTGGTGCATTCTACCATGCACTGCTCTCCTGTACCGCAAACGGTTCTCACAGACTAATCCTTCCTCATCCGGCTCCTCCACAGGCAGAAAGCTGGACGCCAACATCTCTTGCTGGCAGCCCCCCCCCCTGTCCTGTGGTCTCCGGGACAGCGCGGGAGGGTCATGGGTAAGCTTGAAGCCAAAGGCACAAGGGAACCTGAGCAGTGAAGGGGGTCCCCATGGCCGTGAGGTCCCCATGGCTGCTCCGCGAATGTGGCATATGGACTCACGTGTATTTCGACCCATGAAACATGTCTTATTAGGCACGTTCCCTAGGCTACAGCCAAGAAAGTCAGTGATCCAGGTAGCTGCGAGAAAAGAGAAATGAGTGTTTGGATTTGCCTGGATATGTGGAGAACAAAATAGGCTTCACTGGAGGCTAGCCCTGTCTACATAGCAAGTTCCAAGTTAGCCAGGATACATGGAGAGACTGTCACGAAGATAGATAGATAGATAGATAGATAGATAGATAGATAGATGGATGGATGGATGGATGGATGGATGGATGGATGGATGGATAGATAGATAGATAGATAGATGGATGGATGGATGGATGGATGGATGGATGGATGGGTGGGTGGGTGGGTGGGTGGGTGGGTGGGTGGATGGATGGATGGATGGATGGATGGATGGATAGATAGATAGATAGATAGATAGATAGATAGATAGATAGATGCCGGGCGGTGGTGGCACACGCCTTTAATGCCAGCACTTGGGAGGCAGAGGCAGGTGGGTTTCTGAGTTCGAGGCCAACCTGGTCTACAGAGTGAGTTCCAGGACAGCCAGGGCTACACAGAGAAGGCCTGTCTCAGAGAAAAAAAAAAAAACAGAAAACAAAAAAAGAAAGAAAGATAGATAGATAGATGGATGGATGGATGGATGGATGGATGGATGAATGGATAGATGGATGGATAGATAGATAGATAGATAGATAGATAGATAGATAGATAGATAGATAGAGTTTCAGACCTGTTGAGACAAAAGCAGATTTGTCATTTTCTTATAGAAAAATAATATTCCCGGAAGCCACCTTCTTTTCCACATACTAATAACGTCTTCCTGCAAATGCGGTAATCTCATTTTACAGAGTGTTTCTCTCCCTTATCTGGTCTGGGGCTTCACACAGGCCCTAGGAAACAGGGGACATCCAATTATCCCACCACAATCCAGATAAAGGAACCAGAGCTCAGAAAAGGAAAGCCAAATGGCCACCCACAGCAACACAGCCAGCGACAGTTACCAAAGCCTGAGCTTCTAGTCCAAGGTCTCTCTCTCTGTCCTTCACCTCCGTTTGCCTTTTAATTACATACTGAATTTTTTTTTCTTTATACTGAAAAGTATGAAATATTGAAAGCAGGATTCCTGGGACATTTTAAAAGCTCCTCCCTGTTCACAGCTAGAGGTCCGGTCATCCATTCACAGGATCTTCCAGGTTTGGGACAGATCTGCAGCCTGGCCCTTAGTGACGGTGATACCAAAGCCACAGCCCCCAGCTGGAGCAGTCATTCCCTGTGTTAGGCATTACTTTTTGCCCTTCCAGGTCTCATCTTTATGTGTTCCCTTTCAGAAACTGAAATTCCTACCACCAGCTGACGGACAGAAACTAAGAATGACCGAAGCCCGGCTGCAGCCAGCTAAACACACAGGCTGGGGGCTGTTCGAGAAGAACTTCTCAAAGCCAAGGGCAGAGCCTGGTTAGAGATGATGCCACCAACACACCCCCTCACAGCGCCTTCTCTCTCCCGGTCTACAGGATGAACTACTCCCTGCCTGCTCTCTCTGAACATAAAGTAATTTTTAGCAAAGAGTAAGTCAGAGAATGACGTCCTCTTGCATGCTTGTCACAAGCAAAAGCCCACATTCAGGACGGGCACTCCGAGGGATCCTTCACAATGTAACCGTATTTCCCTTCACCCAGAGAGAGATCTACTCAAGAGGGAAAATGTCAGTCTAATACCTATAAAAAGAATTTTTTTTTAATCCCAAGAAATAGGATTCCCCCTCCCCTTAGTTTGACTGTCCCGGAACTCTCCTTATAGACCAGGCTGGCCATGAACTTGGAGTGAACTTCCTACCCTGCCCCTGAATGTAGGATTACCAAGATTGGCAGAAGAAATCTGATTTGAAGTTGGTTGGTTGGTTGGTTTTTGCGGGAGATAGCTTTTGTTGTTGTTGTTTTATTTGTTTACTTGATTTTTAGGATGGCTTGAACTCTCTATGAAGTAAGGAACTATTGATGATGGCCTTGAACTTCTGACCCTTCTGCCTGGAGGGGTTGAGATTTGCTGTGTTGCTATGTACAATAATGCTAAACTCTGTATCCCAAGGTCTGGCTGCCTCAGGAAGAGTGAATTCTCACAGCTACCAGCTTTTGTGGAGTAAACCTTGCTCCTTGTTTTAAAACTATTGGGTGAATAAAGATGCCTACAGCTCATAACTGGGCAGAAGGGAAGTAGGCGGGGCTTAGGGGGGTCTGATTCAGAGACCGCAGTGAGGACAGACAAGGAAGAAGGGGCCGTGGGGTCGGTAGATTGTGAGCACGTGAGGGTGGGTCTGTTGGGGTAGGAGTGGCCCCTGCAGAACATGGCAAGTGATATCTCAGGGTTACTGACAGGGAAATAGACAAACTAGCACAGAGGGTTGATATCTGCCCAGCTCTAGTGCTTCAAGGCTTATTATAAATACAAAGGTTTTGTGTCTTTCATTTTGGAAGCAGATGATTTAATGTGGGGTAGAAACCCTCAAAAAATATTTACTGGGACATTACAGACCCACACTACCATGCCCCCTCTATTGAGTTCCTAAGATAGAGTCTGTGGGCTTGTGTGTGCTAGGCTGGTACCACCCAAAGCTCATCTCCAACCTGAAATTACAATTTCTAGACTGTTTGGCCACCCTACCACTGAACTGTAATCTGTACATTAACATTTCAGAACTACCCAATCATTCTGATTTTTCACTTAACAACGATACTTCTCCCTCTAACCCCAAACCTGACAAGCAGTCTGTTAATAAAATGTCGCTGCGAAGGGCAGAACTAACAGCTTGGCCGTGAAGAGCATTAGCTGCCCTCACTGATCCCATAAGTCTGGCTCCCAGCACCCACATGATGGTTCATAACTCAAGTTCCAGGGGATATGCTGCCCTCTTGTGGCCTTCTCGGGAACCTACACACACTTAGTGTACAGCCGACAGCACATACACAGGAATAAAAATAAATTAGTAAAGAATGTAAATACTTGCGTCACTTCTAAGGAAATCTGTTCTGGATCCTCCTCCCATGTTTTGTTTTGTTATTTTAACATTCTTAACTCTTTTTTTTTCAGCCAAGCACACGTGTGACAGGTTACACTGAGCCACAGAACCTGGGAGCTAGGCAAAAGCAATTGTTGAGGGTTTGACACTTCCCTGATTTCCATGTTGCGATGAAACATGTCCTCACTCCGACTTAAATCCTGCCCCTGCCCTCATTTGCATAGGATACTCACTAAGCTGACTCACTGCTGTAGGAATCAAAAAAAAAATTGTTTCCCAATGGCTGTCTGCAGATCCCAAAGACAGACCTAAATTGAAACCAATGAAGGTCACCTGGAGTGACCTAGGCCTAGACTCTCAGGTGGTTTAGTCGGGTCCCTTAAGACACACTTAATCCACAAGTATGACTCTGACTGCACACCCCTGCCCTACCCCCCCAAAAAAGATAGATCAAATTTGGCCAATATTCTGGATAGATTTCCACAATGGCTCCCATCCTGTAAATGTTGAACGAGTTCAGCCAAGCTTGGTACTGTAAGCCTTCTGCCCCAGCTCATAGAGGGTGATCCAGGAGGACGGCAAGTTCGAGGCCAGCCTGGAGCACCGGGGCATGTCTGGACGACTTAGCAAGACCCTATCTCAAACTAAAACGCAATACCAGGAATACAGCCCAGTGGTCAAATTTCTGCACGGCGCGTGCAATCATCAGACCCTGAGTTCAAAGCTGAGTGCTTCTTCCATCAACCAAAAAATAACTGCCAAGCCTTAAGGTCTTGGCTAAGGTGATGGCTCCAAGGTTTCATTAGCTGGACACCCACATCAGCCCCGCAAACACTGCAGGATTTGACTAGTGTTTGCACTCACTGGTTAGAGTGGGCTGCGCCATCTGACTGGACTCAGCTAGAGAAGCTAAGGGAACCCTGTCCAAAACAGACGCTAAAATACGTCAGCGGAGGACACCCCAAGCAGATCCCAGCATCAGTTGGCTTTATCAGAGGGGCTGAATCACAGTTACTCGATACAAAGCCTGGCTTAACCAGGGAAATCTAGAAGCCCTGCCTTGCCAATCAACGAAAAGAAGTCGTGCACAGACAAGTTTGGATATTTTTTAAGTGAAAAAAATCTATCAGAAGAGAGGCCAGTCCTGGAGCTCCATCACGCCAATCTGAGAAAACAGCTACCGCAGCTTCTCCGAACGCCTTAAGCGGGCAGCAGGGTGGGTCTTAAGTAAGCAGACCCACACGGATGCGTTTTTAGAGCCCTGCAGACTGCGGTCCCCAACCCACTGGCACTCGGCCCCACCCCCAGAAAAGTCCCGATTTGCTCAGCCGCACTTTTCTGGTCGCAGGGACTGGGAGCCAAGGGGTCCGGGGTGAGGCCTGGATGGAAGCCAATAGAAGGGGGGGATGTGAGGGACCAGGGACACTTCTGGGAAATCCTGCTCCCCAGAAAGATGCGGAGACAGGCTGCAGGACCCAGGCGACTGTCCTCTCCGCTGAATCCGGGCGTGACCGCCCCCGCACAGAGGCACCGGCTTCCTCTCGGTCTTTCCAGAAGCAGGCGAGCTCCAGGCTCGAAATTGAGGATGGGCCGAGGGAACTGTGCGCCCCCCCCCACCCCCCGCCGTCGCCTCTCCCGAGGGACCCACTCCCCGCAGCCCCGCTCACCTCGACTCGCGGCCGCGCTGGTGGCCGTGGAGTTCCCGCAACCCATCGCGTCACCCGCAGGGAAGCCGCGCTCTGGACCTCAGGTCCCAGTGGCGGAGACCCAGAAGGAGGCGGCGCGCGCGGGACTAGGGACAGCCCTAGCCCCGCCCCGCGCGGGGACCCCCACGGACCCACCCGTCACCGCGGCAACCGCGGCGCCGACCAATGCGCAGCCTCCTGCGCGTTCCGGGGCCGAGCATTGGTGGCGGTTCAGAAGGGGCGGGAGTTTGAAGTAGGGTTTGGGGGGTCAGGGCCGAAGGCGTGGTCCGCAGCTGGGCTCACCCGCTCGCCCTCCCTCCTTTTCACCTTCGCTCTCTTTCTTCGCGTCCCCTCCCTGTCCCCAGGATGTGGAGAGGAGAGGAAGTGACAGGGAACACCTGCTCTGAGCATCCTGAGTGTAACGTCTGGTAAGACTAAGGTCGACAAACTAAACGATGTTCGGATCTGAAGAGGAAACCAAAACCTCTTGTGCTTTCGAAGAAAGCAGCAACAACTCCATCTGTCACAACCCATCACCTAGAAAAACCAGCTCTCCCCCAGGTCGGTCAGACCTAGCGCTCCTCTTCAAAATCACTGTCTCCCAGACCTGTCAGTGGAGTTTCAGCCTGCTTTCTGATCTAAGGCAAATCTATGCATCTCCGTGCTCCCTTTGTTTTCTTTTTTCTTTCTTTCTTTTTTTTTTTCAGTAGTCCCTCCCTCTCAGCCTAACAGCTGGGACCACAACTCTTTCTCTGCCCTCTGACCTCTGTGGGACTTTAGGAGCCATACAGAGACATCGTAAACTGTTCAGCGCCTGTGCCTCAGCCAACGCCATCTGCTATTATAAGTCTTGGGCTTTTGAGCAGGAGTGCAAATTCCTTGAAGACAAGGACCCTCCGTTCCCTAGTGTCCTGGCTCACAATGCAGAATCAATAAAACTCATTGAGAGGTGAACTCAAGCCAGGAAATAAAGCTCTGTTTTAAACTCGCTATTTATAGAGAAACCCTGGTTGTGCCAAGTTCTTTGCTAAGCTCTAGGGTTGCAAACATGAGGGAGACCGTGACCCCAGACAGGCAAATTATAAACAAAGTGGTTACATTGAAACAGGGTCACAAATGGAGTTATGCAGGGAGGAACCGCTTAAGAGACAAGCTTAACACTATAGGTGTGTTGTGGGGGGCATAGAAAAGAGTGGGTCTCAACCTTGTTAATGCTGTATACGACCCTTTAATTCAGTCCCTCATACTGTGGTGACCCTCAACGATACATTTATTTCATTGTTACTTCATAACTGCAATTTTGCTACTGTTAAGAATCACAATGTAAATATCTGTGTTCTCCAGCACTCTTAGGCAAACCCTGTAAAAGGGTCATTTGATTCCCCAAAGGGTCTCACCCTACAGGTTAAGAACCACTAATATAGAACCAAAGTTCGGGCAGACTTCTGAATGTGACCTTTGAGCTATGAGGACTGGGGGAACTTGGTCTACTGGATACAAGAGATACCGCATCCTCCATGGAAACTCATGAAATCTTAGGTATCTGACCTTGTGGTGAGATGCTGTTATTCTTGGACAAGATAAAGTCACTTTTCAGTTTACAACTAGAAGTGCTTTGTGTGTGTGCATGCGCGACAAAATGTAACTTAAGAAAGGAAGGGTTTGTTCTGGCTGATAATTGCAGGAGTTCCCTTCCATTGTGGTGGGGAAGAGAAGGAGTTAAAAACCCATGAAACTGCTACAGGGGTCGAGAGCATCAGCCTTTCTCAGCCAGGTGGTCCTGACCCAGAGTCCTAAGGTAGTGGACACTTAACTGTCACCAAAGATTGACCAGAGGCAATGACTCCAAGTGTATCGCCCTATGCCAATAAAGATTAAAGTTGCAGATGCTTGTCAGAGTGAGATGGGAAACTTTATTAAGGGGTTTACAGACCAGAAAGACATTAAGGAGAAAATAGGCAGGCTCCTAAGACATAAAGGTTTGGTAAAAGTATCCTAAACGTCATCAGTTATGCAAAGCTCCTCTGTCCTGGCAGCTACCAAGAGGCAGCTACAATGTTTCAGCTGTCTCTTGTCTACCAGATGGTCTGGGGGAGGGGGGAGGTCTCATGGGAGCTATCCAGCAGCTCACCAAAGCTGGTCTTGGTCCTCATGGTCTGTCTGAGTCGTATCAAGTCCTCCAGTGTCTTGTACCCAGCTGTAAGTGTCTTTGTCTCTCATCCTTGGTGGGCCTAGCTTTGGAATTTACATCTAGCATTCTCTTTGAACATAACATCCATTCCCACTGTAACATGTGTGAGTAGTTAGAGTTTGCCCCAGCAGCCATTTTCCCTTTGGCCTTCTGTGAACTAAACTCCTCCCTCAGGTGGCTGTCTCAGTGGGATCAAGAGCAGACAGGAAACGAGGCTGGCTTATATGATAACCTCAGGGCCCACGCCCAGTGACCCACTCCCTCCAACAAGTCTCTGCCTCTTAAATGTTCCACAGCCTTCCAAATGAACACTCACACCAGGAGACAAAACCACAATACACTGGTTTCCACCTTGGCCTCTGCCATCTTGGTTCAGTGGCCATCCCTAAACAAATCCTATGTTGGAAAGCTATACCAAACAGTCAAAAAAAATTACTATTCTTATATCTGTATCTGTGTCTGTATCGATGATGGACGGACGGATGGACGGATGGGCGGGCGGGCAGGCTGATGGTAGGTAGAGATAGATAGATAGATAGATAGATAGATAGATAGATAGATAGATAGATAGATAGATAGAGATAGATAGATAATTTGTTTTTTGAGCCAGGGTCTCTCTGTAGTTGCCCTGGCTATCTTGGAATTCACTGACCAGGCTGACTCCAACCCGCAGAGATCTGCCTGTCTCTGCCTCCCAAGTGCTGGGATTAAGTGCGGGTGGCACCATACCCTGCACTGTTCTTTATTTCTGTTATCTGACCCTGTGCTTCACTCCTGAGACACCCATGAGAATTATATCGTGAGATCCTGAAACTGTCCGGACCACCAGCTACTGTGGCAGCTTCTGCCCAGTAAGCTAGCACAGGGAGTGTCACCCAGCATGGTGGCACAGCACAACAATGCCACCCCAGGACACTCTAGCAGCAGACAGACGCATACCAAGACCCCTTGATAATCTTGTTCAAGTACTGCCATTACGTCACTGCACAGGCAGAGAACATGCACTGCACAGGCAGAGAACACGCCCTGGCCTGGCAATGGGAGAGGTCATTGCCACCTTACCAACTGCTGAGAGTCTGCCTCTAGGTCTAGTCTTCCTGACCCATGCAGAAGATACATTTAGAAAGAGCACCCATAGGATTGTCCCAGCTTCTTGACTATATCTACCCAGAAAAAAAAAATCTGCTTCCTAAATCCCAGCACAATGACCGACTAGGAATCTAGATCATGTAAGTCCTCTTATGGATGGCTCATGGTTCTCCATGTAGCTGTGTGTGTGTGTGTGTGTGTATGTGTTGATGTCTAATATGTATGATGTGTGTATCATGTGTGTGTATGTGTGTGTGAGAGAGAGAAAGAGAGAGACAGAGAGAGACAGACAGAGACAGACAGAGACAGACAGAGAGAGAGAGAGAGAGAGAGAGAGAGAGAGAATGAGCAGTCATAGACCCAACCTGCCTAACCACAGATATGTTCCTGTTTGTTTGTTTGTTTGTTTGTTTGTTTGTTTTTTCGAGACAGGGTTCCTAGTATAGCCCTGGCTGTCCTGGAACTCACTAAGTAGACCAGGCTGGCCTCAAACTCAGAAATCCACCTGCCTCTGCCTCCCAAATGCTGGGATCTAAGACATGCACCACCACTGCCCAGCCACAGATATGTTCCTTGGGTGGAGGTAACTGACTATGATGGATATTGTATACTCCATCTGATAAAGCTATAGCACGTGTAATCTATCCCTTCATTTAACAATCACTGTTCAGCACCCTCAGGCCAGCTGTCCCTCTACATGCATGAGAAATGGCTGTGAACAAGACAGAGGAAAAATCTAGGAAGACCAGTCAAACTGGAAGAGGCCATTTCAGACACTATAAACCCAATCTAAAACACACACACACACACACAAACACACACACACACAAAAACAAAACAAAACAAAACAAAACAAAAAAAAAGCAAGTCCCTGGACTAGAGGCTCAGGATGGAGATAGAAATGCTTTTCTTGAGTAGGTGGACCTAATGCAGTGGGTTTTTAAAGAGGTTTGCTGATGAGAACTCAGATTCCAAGACCTAAGAAGACCCTAGGCCAAAAACCAAAAAAACAAAAAGCAAAACAAAAACAAACAAGCAAACAAAAAACAGCTATACAAAGCCCTGAGTCAGGAGTTTACTGTGTATCCACCATCAATAGAAAAAAAGTGTCTAGGAGACCAGGCTAGAGGCCAGGTGGGGGCTGGGGAGCAGGGGAGCAGTGACCTCACTGTGGCTGTGACTGGTACTGAGCTCAGTCAGAAGGGAAGTGCAGGATCTTCTGAGAGGCACCGGAAAGTCCCTAACATGGAAATTCGGATCGAAGGGCAGGCAAGCACGGTGCTTCTTTTCCTTTTTAGAAACGTATTTGTTTTGTTCTACCTTATAGGCAAAAAGGTTTGTTGCATTCAGATGCTTTCTGAGCACAATTAGTCAAAAGAAAATCATTACCGCATGCCCCATTTCCTGCCTGATCAATGTTGGCCTCGTTCTCTGCGGTGGGAAAACCACACCATCAGCCGTTGTTTTCTGCCTGTGAACGGCAACCGCTTTGCAGAGAGGGAGAGGGGTGTGTGTCTGCTGAGTAGGAGACAGGAAACTGTGAAGAATTTTCCCCATGCTCCCTCCCATTGCTCCCATGGTCCTCGTCTCTACGGCCCCACCATCTCACATCCTCACGAGGAAGAGATGAGCGCAGCATGGAGGGCTATTCCAGAGAGAGGGGGACCCAATGCTCACATCATCTTATGACAACATATGATTAAACGTGTCCTGATTCAGGCGTGGAGAGATGGCTCAGTAGTTAAGCACACTTGGTGTTTCCTGATTTACTTCCCAGCATGCCGGCTCACAACCACCCATAACTCCAGTTCCAGGAGAAGGCTCCATTCCCAGCCCACAGTGGCTCACAAACATCCAAATCCAGTTCTGGGGGATCAGATGCCCTTTTGTGACCTTCATATGCAACAGGCGTATACATGATATACATACATACATGCCGGCATTCATACAAGTAAAATAAAAATAAATGCTTTGAATGTCCAGTTTTATTAGTAGTATTGTATTAAGCTTTCAGTGTGGTTAATTCTAAACCACACTGTATGTGTGTGTGTGCATGAGTGTGTGATGTGTGTGTGATGTGTGTGTGATGTGTGTGTGCATGTGTGCGTGCATGTGTGTGCATGTATGTGTGATCTGTGTATATGTGTGTGTACATGTGTGTGTGATGTGTGTATGTATATGTGTGTATATGCATGTGTATGTGATGTGTGTGTATGTGTGTGTGCATGTGTGTGTGATGTGTATGTATGTGTATATGTGTGTGGTGTGGTGTGTGTGTGTGTGTGTGTGTGTGTGCATGAGAGAGTGAGTGTGTGATGGGTGTGTGTGTGTGAAAAACATAGACAAATGAACTTGTTCTTCCGGATATCCACGGGGAGTCTTTGATAAGCTAGGCATAGATACAGAGACAAGTGTAGTTAATTTAGAGGTGGTTTATTTGAGATAGGGTCGCGTGTAACCCAGGCTACCTTCTAGTTCACTTTCTAGCTCAAGGATGACCTTTAACTTCCGGTCTACTCTCTAATTTCTCAGGGCTTCAGATTACAAAGTTGCTCCACCACATCTAGCTTTTACCATCCAACGCCACCCGTCCAGGGACACACGCTACTCTCTCCAGGTTCAAAGCCCCAAAAGGAAGGCCCAAGGGGACATGATTGCTGAGGTCGGAAAGAAAGAGAAGCTGTTGACCCTTAAGTTGAAATGTCATAGGGCCACTGGTGACTTACACGGGGCAGGAGCATTTTCTCCAGACCCTTAGAAGAATGGCGCACAATGTCAGTTTACAAACCTTGACTCTGATCAAGGTTTGTTGTTTGCTTACGAGGAAGCAGAGGCCCACAGAAGTCTCATTTCCTGTTGATCCCTCGTTCGGAGCAGGACCTTGAACTCAGAGCTTCTGACCAGTTCTCCTCTCAGACTGCAGGAACCTCTTTGAGCGAAGACGCACGTGGTGGCTCACATCCAGGCTCGGTAAGTCCTTCCCTTGGCATTTCCTCCGCCGCACAGTAGGTCTGCAGACGTAAATCTGATTACATCACCACTCCGAGCTCTCCTTACACCTGTCCTAGCTTCCCATCGTCTTATGAGCAAAATGTGTTAACTGAGCAGTAAGGCCCTCTGCCCATCTCTCCCGGTCCGCCATCTTTCCTTCAGGTCCTCAGACTCTTGTCACCTCCTACCGCTGAGCCTCAGTGCTAAGTCACTTCTGCCCCGCAGAGAATGAATGTCCTTCTTCTTCTTGTGTGGTTAATTTCTGCTCGCCCTTCAAGCTCTACTGGAGAGTTACTTCTTCAGAAAAACCTTCCCAGTGGCAGAGCCCTGAAGCTGAAATGCATTTTCTGGTTAGTGTGCAACTCTGTCCCAGTGAACAAGCTGCCCATCAAAGGCCTGGTCTGCTCCACTGCTCTTCCTACAGCGCCTTGCCCAGGTAGGAACTCAGCCATGTTGGAGAACATCTATCTGTGCTCCTACCAAGGTCTTCTAGAGTAGACAGGGCCCAAAAGAAATAAATACAGATGGTGCCCTTTGACCACCCTGTTGGAACGAATGCACCCCACACGTGGAGGGTATTCAGTCACACAAAGGACTGAGACTGAAACACAAGCTCGAAGACCCTCGCTCAGTGGGTGGGGGGAGCATTTAAGGAGATACCCGAGGATTCAAGGAGCTAGATCAATGGTTCTTTTAGCTCCTTGGCCCTGTTTAATATATAGATATAGATATAGATATAGATATAGATATATATCCATTAACGAAAGTAGTATACCGCTACAACTATTTACTGAATAGTGAATAGTTATCTTTCCATTTGGATTTTATTTTAAGATCTAATATTATGAAGCCTTGAAGTCTTATGAGAACCCAGAGCAGTAACTAGAGTACACACACTGAAGTCTTTATCACAGTGGTTTGTCATTTTCTAAGTTCCATTTTCAAAAGGCACATTTTAACAGCTGCATATTTGTCTCTCTAGGCAGGAAAAGAAGCTTGGTACTGAAGGCCTGGAGCAAGCGTTTCTCCTGGACAGTCCGCTTCTCTCTGAGGAACCCCTCCCCCGGCATCCTTACTTCACAGGCTACTTAAAATGAGACCAACCAAGCTGCACCCCCACCTCTCCTGATTACCTTTGAAACCCAGTCACTACATCCTGCCGCACATGCATAAACAAGACTTTTGTCAGCTACAACACTCTCCTCAGCCAAGTTTGGGGAGATGCATGGAAATCAGTCAGGCATTTATGTTAGGATCTCAGACATTCAACTCACACAGGCAGAATGTCATTCCGCTCTGCGTTGCTAATTGGCCTGTGAAATGGCTCTGTTGCCATGACTAACCAAACAACATCCAGGGGCAGTTACGATTAAAGATTAAATCGCCTGGAAGAGAGGAAGGAGAGGTGGGGCAGCCGAGGAGTCATTAGCTTGGGCAGAAGACATTCAGAATCCTGAGTCTGGAACCTGGACTTAAAGGGATTTCCGAAGGAAGCAATTTCCTAATTCAGGCAGGCCCTGTGAGCAGAGGAGCAGAAGTGGCGTGTGGAGGCTTAATGAGAACATCCTTTTCTGATTAGAAATGCGCAGCAGATGTCAGAAAGCACAAAGGGACTTTAATATTAAAGCACTGCAGGGTTAAAGACCCTAAAATGAGTTTCTAGATAGGTCTCAGGCTGCGAAACCCCCTAGGTCAGAGCATTCTTCTGAGCCCCATCTCTCTCTCTCTCTCTCTCTCTCTCTCTCTCTCTCTCTCTCTCTCTCTCTGTATGTGTGTGTGTGTGTGTACAAGCAAAGTTGGACACGCAGATACTCTTGCAAATGCGTTTGCTTATACACATATGAAGTCCAGATGCCAACCTCAGATGTCTTCTTCCATCACTACATCCCTAACTTTTTGAGACAGACTCTCTCACTGAGCCTGGGGCTCTCCGTTTTCGACAGATGGCTCAGGCCCCCGAGCTTGGGATCTGCCTGTCTCTGTCACAAGCCACAGCACTGTGTGCCACTGGACCACCTCCCCGGCCCCAGAGTCCCCCATTCCTTACAGACTCAGTTTCCCATCTCCATTTTCTTCAGCCCTCCTCACTCGAGCTTTTAATCAGTAGTCAGCGCCAGCTGCCTCTGCCGACCATGAGTCAGATCTCTCCCTGAGGTGCTTTATATCTGTTGAAATCCAGTTTTCCAAATTCTCAGCCATAACCCTGGTGATTGTTCACAATATGTTTACCCCCAGAACAGGGCAGGAAATTGCAGGCTTAGAACTTGGGGAGCCACAGAGACAGTAGCCGCCACCGATGGCGGATGATCTCCAGTCACTAAGTTCTTCTACCCATGGCCTGTGTGATAAAGAGCCTCAAGAGCCAGGTCTCCTGTGTCCAAATTCTGACCTCACCATCAAGGTGACAAGTGTCCCTGTCAATCTGTGACTCAGTTTCCATATTTGTCAAGAGGGTGAATAAATACTTGCATCAGGTTGTTCTGAGAATGAGAGGGGTTGGTAGAGTTTGTTTTAACTAGGGTTTCATTGTTGTGAAGAGATTCCATGAACAACTCTTCAAATATTCCCTCTTATAAAGGCAACTCTTACAAAGACAAACATTGAACTGGGGCTGACCTACAGTTCCAGAGGGTCAGTCCATAGCGGGAAGCATTGCAGCATCCAGGCAGGCATGGTGCCAGGGAAGAAGCTGGGAGTTTCCACACTGGGCGGAGCTTGAGCATTGGCGCCTCGAAGCCCCACCCCCACAGTGACATACTTCCTCCAACAAGGCCACACCTCCTAATAATGCCACTTCCCGTGGGCCAAGTGTATTCACATCACCACAGAGTAAATACCAATGAGGATTTGATGTAAGGAGAAAAATATCATGGAAATGCTGTTACCATTGTTAGCTAATTGTCTCGTGTGAGGATTAAGCAGGGCCATAAATCACCCCAGAAGTGATAATCAGTCGTTGGTACTTGTCACTCACGTATGACTTCAGGAGATTTCCAGGAGGGGATGATTATCCTCATTCATTTGAGAATAAATGTTGTAATTGGGCCATAGCAGAATGCAGGGTCTTGTGCTAAGCGATAGCCATTTCAGGAGGATGATTCTTAGGCTGCTGAGAAAACAGATCTGGAATAAAGCATCCTCTGATACACGTGCACTCAATCCCTTAGAGACCCACAGAAGGAGATGGTGACAGGGACACAGGGAAAAGACTCCCTCCAGGAGGCCACACCAACTGAATGGTGCTAGCCAGATGGTACCACACAGAGGATGCAGGCGTGGTACCCCTAGAGAAGAGCCAACCACACCCCACCTAACACCAGATGTTCTTTTTACTTAATGCATCTGATCAGATCTTGCTTCCAAACACCTGATATTGCTCCCGCCACTGCCAAGATCAAGGTTCACTTCTGGGCTTGCCAACCTTGCCTTGGAGTGGCCCTGCCTCCTTTTCCTCACCTCCAGCCTTCCTGAGCTTCTGTAGTAACTATCGCTGTGAAAAGACAGACACAGCCATGACCAAGGCGACTCCTACAAAGGACAACATTTAACTTGGGCTGGCTCACAGTTTCAGAGGCTCAGTCCATTATCATCAGGGCAGGAAGCATGGCAGCGTGCAGGCAGACACAGTGCTGGAGAAGGAGCTGAGAGTTCTGCACCTTGATCTGAAGGCCCACCAGAGAACTCTCCTGCCCTGGGTGGGGCTTCAGCAAATGACCTCAAAGCCCACCCCCACAGTGACACACTTCCTCCAACAAGGCCACACTTCCTTCAATAAGGCTACACCTCCTAACAGTGCCACTTCCCGTGGGCCAAACATACCACACCATCATACACAGTGGCTCCTTCAAACATATTTATGAGGACATTTGTGTTAACACAAGAGTTCTTGCTGCGTATGATATCCTCTTTCTCATGCCCTAGGCAACGTTATACCCCTGGATTTTGACCAAGGGCTCTGTGGTAAGTCAAAGATGAAAAGTCCCCCCCCACACACACACACACCTTGCTCATCTTTTGAAAATGCAGTCTCCAATTGATTGCTCTATTTTTGGAGGCCTTGAACACTCTGAAAGGTGTGGGCCTAACTGAAGGAAATAGGTCACTGGGTCAAATCCTCAGGGTTACCTTATCTTTTCCGGATTCAGTCTCCTCCCCTCTTCTTCCCCTCCCTTCCCCACTCTCCCCCTCTCCTCTCTTCTCCCCTCCAATACTTCTGCCACCAGCCGTCCCAGAAACCTGGAGTCATGTGACCATGGACTGAGAGCCCTTTGAACTGTGAGCTAAAAACAAACAAAAAACAAACAAATAAACAAAAAACCCAAATGTTTCCTGCTTTGGTTTATTTATGGCAGGCATGTTGCCATAGCAACAGAAAGCTAGCCCAGCTCCTCAGATCTCCCCTCCTTGGCAAGCATTCTATCCGGGAAGATAGATCCGGCATCGGCATCACCGTGGCAGCCTATTCTCTTTATTTCCATTCAGCCTCCGCCCCGATGAAGACAGGAATCTTACAAGATAAAGGTTGTATTGGATTGTGCATCCCCAGGACCTCAAACACATGGAAAAAGCTCAATCAACTTGAGATATTATTTTTCAGCTCAACAAATCTCTCCAAGTCCCAGTCAGTCCAGAGAGAATGTGCTGGAAAAAGTCAAGAACTAAGGTTAAAAAACAAAACAAAACAAAAACAACTATTCAACTCAATCCTGCCCAGGTGAGGAAAAGCCGTCTCATGCAGCGGCTCCTGACTTCCGGTCTCCTCAGCATCCCAAGCACTTGTTCTTTGAAACATAAGGCTGAGAAAAAGAGCAACCGGAACGAAGTGTATTTTCGGACTCCCAGCCCCCTGTCAGATGCTCAGTCCTGGCATTTGCCATCTCTGGCCATCTTGGGAATTCTCACAGGTAGTCAGAGATTACAACCTAGACGTGCTTGCATAATAGCTAGAAAAAAAATTATCCTTTTTCTTTTTTTTTCAGGTAGGTATACAAGGTCACTTCGGACTCTGCCACGAGGAGCGAGTTTACCTCAGCCCCTCCCCTCACATACAGACACAGTGAACCGAACCACCGTGTCACCGTGGTAAACTGCAGCCACTAGCAGACAGCCTGCGGCAGCCGAGACAGGACAAATTCAGGCCAGAGTCTCCTACAGCGTGGCTCTGGAGACACCGTTCCTATTATGTGCCCCATCCATGGCTCGCCTGGGATATGTGTCGTGTCATGAGGATGGGATCTTTTCAGCCATGTGATAGTATAACACGGCCTGCTGGAACTTGTTTGGTGGCTCGGAATTTCAAATTCAGTCGTGCTGACCGGCCTGGGGACCTGTACCTTAAATTGACAGCTGAGCCTTCCCCACCCTTAGGTCTCACCAGGCCTGATGCCGATCTCCTTGGGACACGGTGCTGACCAACATTGACCCAGCAGGTCCCTTTAGCATAGCAGTGGTCTGACTGATCCCATAGACCCCTCCGGTCCCTTCCCAGGCACACTTAAAATGACTGCACAGCTGGGAGGTAGTGACGCGGGCCTTTAATCGAACCACTTGGGAGACAGAGGCAGGAGAATCTCTGTGACTTCAAGGCTACCCTGGTCTACAGAGTGAATTCCAGGGCAGAAAAGGTTATACAGAGAAACCCTGAGTCAAAACAAAGCAAAACAAAACAAAATGATTATGCACTTAAAATTACCAAAATAAATTCCCTCTCTCATTTGCCAGGTGGGCTGCTGAGCTGTTAAAACATGGCCATGATTACATAGTAATAATAATATTAACAACAACAATAACAACAACAATAATAATAATAAACCAACAAAATGAGGTGGACATTAAGATCCCCACATGGTTGGCCTCATGTACAATTTTTCTGCAAGTTGCTAGCCCTCCACCTATCACTTAGGTCAGTGGTTCTAACCCTGTGGGTTGCAACCTTTTTTGGGGATCAAACGACCCTTTCACAGGGGTCACCTAAGACCATCAGAAAACACGGAGGTTTACATTACCATTCATAACTGTAGCAGCAACATTACAGTGATGAAGTAGCAACAAAAATAATTTTACAGTTGGGGTCTCCACAACTTGAGGGACTGTGTTAAAAATCATGGCGTTAGGAAGGGTGGGAACTGCTGTCTCCAGCATTTCATTTTACCAGTGAAGATGTCCCACCTTTAGCATGGGTCTCCCCGAAAAGGAGCATCAGTTTTTACTCACATTTGCAAATGGGAACATCACCCTGATTATGGAAAGAAATTGTTTGACCCCCATCAAGCCCTCTCTCTCTAGCCTTCCCCATTTCCCTGACTTAACGGGTCATCTCAGATCTCTCCATGATGTGGTCCCAGCTGCTATTTGCCTGATGTCTTCTGGTACCAGTCACCTCCGGGGTGGGATATTCAGACCTCTGCTGTTCAGACCTCCACACGCCTGCTGCTTTCCACAGAAAGGCTGTGTTCTCTCACAACACAACACACACAGCCTTGTCATGAGCTTTGTCATTCATGTACTGCCTAGCCACAGGCCCAAAAGCCACCCGCCTAATTGAACATGGACTTACCCTGTGAGCCATGTGAATGCTGTCCTCCAGGGAGTTGATGTCAGATATCCTGTCACAGGGATGAGACTCTGACAAATGTGATAAAAAATAATGACAGAGAGAGAGAGAGAGAGAGAGCTTTTAAATTGCAATTTATTTTAATTTATTTGAGTTCAAAATGCAATTACTTGAATAAATAACGTGCACCTCTTTTCACTTGTTTGTTTTATTCTTGTATGTAAGACAGACTTACTACATAGCTAGCTCTGGCTGGCCCAGAACTCACTATGTAGACCAGGCTGACTCACAGAGATCTGCCTGCCTCTGTATCCTGAGTGCTGGAACCAAGGCTGTGTGCTAACATGCCTGGAGCAGAACATGCAGTTCTAAAACATCATGCACAGGGACTGTGCGAGCCACATACAGTGGTGCCAGGCAGACGGTGACCTGGCAAAGCAAGTTACAGGCGGAAGGGACTTGCTTGTGATACAGGTATAAACTCCCGTGTGATGAGTTCAAGATCTCAGAAGGCAGGCTGTGTAATGTGTTAATACTAGAGTTACCCCAAGTTACAGAAAGAGAAGGACTTGGAATTCTGTTTTCCATCCTTCAGCATAACGTACATTATTTCAATCCACAGAATGTGCTACTCTTACAGCTGAAGTCAATTCATCGATAAAAAGACACTGCCTGTTCCCCAGGGGATTCCAATGATCACTCAGGTTCAGGGACAGTCAAACCAAGAAAACGAGGTAAAAATCCCGCTAGTTCAATATCTCAGTTAAAAGAGTTAAGCTTTCCCTCCAGATACAAGCTCTTCCTTCCAATTATCCTGTGACTACCAAGCCTCGAGCGGTACTGGCACCTGGGAGTCCTCGTCTATGCAGTCAGTAATAAAACCAAAGATGAGGGGCAGAAAAAAACCAAGTGATTGGAAGTTGGAAATGGAGAAATAAGAGTGGGGGTAAGGATATCTAAAATTGTTTACGGTACAGCAGCCTAGAAACTGCATTTCTGCCCAACCACCTGCCCTTCCTGGGCACTTGATGCTTTGTCTCACTTCCTAAAAAGACCCATAAGGTAACTAGAGCTGCAGCTCCTCCCGAACAGGCTGTTAACCTCAATATATTGGACTTCTCACAGAGACGCGTAGTAATCATTTATCATGTCCACCCTCTGTCTTAACAAAATGGACTGCATCAGCCCCAAATATAATATTCCACAGGCTGAGGGTGTAGTTCAGCTGTCAGAGCAATCACACAAAGCCTGCTGGCTGAGTCTTCAGTGCTGGAACCAACAACTGCCCCTGCTATAGCACACCTGAGATTGCAGCACTTAGGAGGGAGAGGCAGGAGGGCTGGAAGTTAAAAGTCATCATCAGCTACACGGGGAGCATGAGACCCTGAACGCCTTCACAAGAAGGCTACCATTTAATATTTCAAATGAAATTCCTCTGCCACGGTGCAAAAATGGTGATGAAGAGGAAAGAGGAGGAGGAGAGGGAGGAGGTGATGGTGGTGGTAGCCACGATGATGAAGATGGTGATGATACGCCATCCTTATATTGTCGAGCAACTTCACCGGAAGACAGTGGGACACGAGCGTGGAAATTTCTTCCAGTAGGTATTTTAAAAAGCTGCAAACAACTTTCAACTCCAAATCTTACCAGAGAGACATCCAATACCACATCTGGATTCCTGATGACTATACCTGGGGCTTTTCAGTTATTTGTGTAACCTGGCAAAATTTCAGAACAGAAACTATGCCTTGGGATGAGATATATTATTGACTATAAACAGGTTATGATGTGATCCACAATAAACTTAAAAGATCTGCAGCCTCCGAATCGCCAATCTTTTGATAGTTAATAATTCAGTAATTATCTTTCAACCCTGAGTAAATGACTTTTGCATATACAGCACCTTTTTGCTTCAGAACACTGAAGGCATTTGAAGGGGAAGCAGCCATATTCCGCCCTGGAGTTGGGACAACAGACATTCATAAAACACCAGACTCTTAATGAGACAATCAAATGGCAAAAATAAGGGTGGGGAGAATGGCTCCAAATAACCATTCAGACAAAAGGAAATGATCCTGGGTATACCAGTTCTCTAGATGGTTCATTTTTCATCTAGATAGATGGATAGATAGATAGATAAGTAAATAAATAAATAAATAAATGGCTTTGTTTTAGAAAATTAGCATTTAGGAAAGAGTTTTTCATAACTAGAGCAAATAGGAAGTCTATTTTGGAACAGGGCAGGCTATTTATAAAAAGAAGCAGGGAATAAAAGAATATTTGTGTAAGAAAGGAAATGTTTCCACAGTCAGATCTCAGTTTCAAATTTCTCATTATTTTTTCCCAAATGACCCATTAAATCTTAAGTAAATACTAGCCTGGGTTCCAGATCGTTCCTTGAGCCAGGGCTCCCGTGTGCAGTGCAAGAGATCTTCCCTTGTGGTTGATTGAATCTTGGCCCAGGGAGTGGTACTATTAGGAGGTGTGGCCTTGGAGTGGGTGTGGCCTTGTTGGAGGAAGTGTGTCACTGTGGGTGTGGGCTTTAATACCCTCATTCTAGCTGCCTGGAAGCCAGTCTTCTAGAGGCCTTCAGATGAAGATGTAGAACTCTCAGGTCCTCTTGCTCTGTGCCTGCCTGGGTGCTGCCATGTCCCTGCCTTGATGTCAATGGACTGAACCTCTGAACCTGTAAGCCAGCCCCAATTAAATGTTGTCCTTATTAGACTTGCCTTGGTCATGGTGTCTGTTCTCAGCCATGAAACCCTAAGACAAGCCTCCACTAAAATAAATATAAATAAATAAAATAAAACAAAAGAAAAAACACCCCTTCCTGTGCCTGTGGACAGGATGGTGGGGAGTTTTTGTAAGCCAGGGTCACTGCGGGTGGTACCATGCCCTAAGCTTATGGTCGTGGATGGTATAAGAATGCAGTCCCAGCAAGCCACAGGAAGCAAGCCAGAAACTGTTTCGCCATGGTGGTTGCCTCAGTTCCTGCTTCTAGGTTCCTGCTGCCAGGCTCCCACATGGAGTCCCTGCCCTGACTTCCTGACTTCCTGACAATGGCAACGTAGACCTGTCAGCTCAGAATAGCCTCTCCTTTCCAAGGTGCTTTTGGTCATGTCCTTAACCAAAACCATAGAAACCTTAAGTAAGACGCCTGCCGCACCCTGTTTTGTAACGACTCTGTGCCCCAGGACGGGGACCACATTAAATACAAAAAGTGGCCTTTCCAAAACAGCCAGAGGACAACTGTCAGGAACCATCCACCTTGTTGTTCGGAGACAGAGTCTCTCACTCTCTTGGAATCTTGCCAAGCAGTCTGGGCTGGCCAGTGAGCCCAGTGTGCCTGCCCAGGTCCCAGTGCCAGGATTACATGTGTGCCACCACACCCGGCCTCTTTAGGTGGGTTCTGGAGAAGGAACTCAGATCTTCAGCGTTACCAGGCAAGGAGTTTACTGAGATTTCTCCCTAGTTCCCAGGTATATGCTTTGAAAAAAGCACTAGATTTATTCAGATGTGTGTCACTTCTCAACTACACCTTTCCTGCCATGAAATACTTCATCCCTCTTGTCCCTGGAAGCAGATAAAATCGGTTTTAGGATCACGACGGTCAGCATCTACTCAGTCAGAACACTGATAATAAACACCCCTGAAAGCAAGGAGCAAGGCCTTGAGGTACAGGTTTGTTTAGGGTGTCCTTGGGATGGCCAGAGAATTTATGGTATCATATATTCTGCAGCCTCCTCTGTTCTGCCCTTGGATTGGTCAAAACAAACACCTGTGTGGGGGCCTCTATGCTGTGTTTCCATTCAGTATCCCTACTCCAAGACCTAACACACACACACACACACACACACACACACACACCACCTCTGCCTTCCCAGACCTTATTGGTAACTCCTGGCTACAGTGTCAGAGTAGTCACATGACTCTTCAGAACATCCCGCTTTTGCCACTTATAGTAACATTCATGTGTAATCCCAGTACTCAGAAGCCTGAGGCAGGAGGATTGCTTAAAGTTCAATGCTGGACTGAGATCCAATATCTGCCTTGACTAAAAAAAGAGAAACCGAATTACAAAAGCCAAATGTGGACTCCATGGTAAGGCCCTTGCTGCCAAGCCAGACCGTGAGACCCCTGGTGTGTGTGTGTGTGTGTGTGTGTGTGTGTGTGTCCATACATTTAAAAATAAAAACAAATCAAAAAGCAAGCACTTTAAAACCTACCACCCTCTTGATTATTTGGTCTCTTCAGTGCTATAAAATCACAATTGTCCTTCTGTATGGCTGACTCTCCTCTTTGCTCAGAAATCTATCTAACAGGTTATTTATAACAATAAATGTATCCAAAGTAGTGATTACCAGAGTTTGTCTGTGTTAATGACCCTGGAGTTTGGGTTGGGGTGCAATACAAGAACAAGTATCAGCCTTCTTTTCCTTCCTAAAACTGGGGTCAAAGGCAAGATGCATTCCCATGGGAAGTGACCCCGGGAATTGTTACTGACCTCCAGCTTTTCCACTGAGGAAATAGATTTACATTTTTCGAGTGCTCATGAGTTCACCAGCCCTGACCATACATGGGCCTTAAATATTGCTCTCCACCACACAGCAATGGTGAATCACATTCTGCTTCCTAGACATTTTTAAGTCTCTTTACTGGGGTTGGAGAGATGGCTCGGAGGTTACGAATGCTCACTGCTCTTGCAAAAGACCTGAGCTCGGTTCCCAGCCATTCCAAGAACCCAAGTCAGACCACCACAGCCACCTGTAACTGCAGCTCCAGGGAGTCCTGCTCTCTCTTCTGGCCTGCAAGGTAAACAGCACTCATATGAGCACATATTCGCCCAAACACATAAATACATAATATACATGTAGTACACAATTTGTCATCATAACCTTTTTATCATAACCAATTTAAGTGTTCACAATGAACAATATTCTCCAGAACTTGAAAACCTATATTCATTAAAAAAGAAAGAAAGAAGTAAGGAAGGAGAGAGAGAGAGAGAGAGAGAGAGAGAGAGAGAGAGAGAGAGAGAGAGAGAGAGAAAGAAAGAAAGAAAGAAAGAAAGAAAGAAAGAAAGAAAGAAAGAAAGAGAGAGAGAACCCTGGACTCGAGAGATAGCTCATCAGTTAAGAAGATTGAATGTTCTTCCAGAATTCAATTCCCAGCACCCACGTGGCAGCTCACAATTGTCTGTAGCTCCAGAGGATCTGGAACACGCAGGCAAAACATCAATGCACATAAAAATAAATAAATCTGTAAAAAAATATATCCTTTCTCCCCTCTCATGGTCCCTGACAACTGGCACCCTACTGTCTCTAGTACATCTGAGTCCCCATTACAGGTTGAGTGGGCCACATTTAATCTCCATCACATCAAAGTTCAGACAACCTGGATATGACATATGACAGAACAGGAATGCATATGACAGAACAGGAAATTCTTCCTGTTCTCAACCCCCCCGCAACTCAGAAGTAAGCGTGTGACCTTGTATGAGCATCAGAGCCCAGTTCCTCTTTATCTCTGGCTCCTCTTCTTGTCTGCATTGAGATGGACAGATGGACAGGCCTCCTCGTCATGCATGTCCACCATGATGTACTATACTGCTATGGTCTACAGCAGCGGGGCCAACTGATCATTGACTGAAGCCTCCAAACCATGAGCCAAAATGAGTCTTTACTCTTTAAGTTAATCATTTCTGGCATTTTGTCACAGCAAGGGAAAGCTGATAAACACACGGCCTTACAGGAGTGAGAAAGTTCCTAAAATATAGATCATGAGCAGGACCCTCATTGTACATTTCTATTCTCAATACTAACTCAGGGGGATAAAAGATAATAAGTTTTACTTTAAGGGGAAACATAAAAGATTTCAAACATCTGGCATTTCAGACCTGACTCATACATCGCCAGTTGCTGGGACAAATATGCCCCCAAGTCTCACTAGTGTGACAGAGAGCCTCATGAAGGTAGTCTTGGTTGGTCAACCGCAAACCTTTCTCTGAGCGCTACTTCCTGTGTCCAATTCACTCTTCAAGGATCAGGTACGGCAAGCTTTCTCTGTCCCAGCAACTCTGTAATCCCCATACTTGAGGGGCAACAGCAGGCAAGTCGGGAGTTCAATACCATCTTCGGCTGTGTAGCAAATTCAAAACCAGCCTGAGCTACATGAGGCCTTGTCTCAAATGATAATCCCTTCCACCTGCCCCTGGAAAGTCAATTGATTCCTTAACATTATTTCAATGAACACGCTGGGGGTATGACTTGGCAGCAGATTACATGCCTAGCATGATGAAGCCCTGGATGGCTCAGCAACACAACAACTAAAATATCTCCTGAGCCCTGAGCCCATTGCAACTAGAGATCAATACACAGAGAGGAACTAGTTTAGCACCTTACACCCCAGTATCCGACTTCAGTCCATGTTTCTCCAATGCAGGTGTCGTGGCCTAAATGATCCCCAGGAAGAAATAAGTAGTCCTGCTTACGTATGGCAACCTGCACTTATGTGAACTTTGAGGTTGGTACCAGCTACTGCTGTTTGTTAGCTCATTCCGTGAAACATCTCTTTATTCCTCACTGCCAGAAGCTCTACTTTTGCCAAACCTGCTCCTACCTACTGATCTTTACAGAAGTAGTGACTACGACCCAAGCTGACAATGGGATTTCGCTTTTAAAAGAAAAAAATAAAAAGAGCATTTTAAAGGAAAGAACTAAGTAAGAACCTCTCGATAGTGCTACCTCGAAGAAGGAAGCTGCGAGGAGACGCTGTTCTGCGGACAAGCAACTCAGAGACTGTAGCAGTTGGTGGTCGAAAAACGATTTTAAATTTCTAGGAAGCATGAAAATAAGTTATACAGATGTAATAATAGTCGTATTTTTGTGAGGCTTGGTACACTGAGACAGACATATTAATAGAATATAATGGACAACCTATGAATTGGCCCCAAATTATGTGACAATCTACTATTCTCCAAGGCAGCATTTCACGTCAGTAAGAGCTGGAGCAAAGGTTTGCTTGGCCTTGAGAGAGCTGACTGTTCTGATCAGTTCCTAACACCTATGTCTGGCAGCCTGTAACTGCCTGTCACTTCCGTTCAGGGCATCCCCCACCTCTTTTGGCCTCCACAGGCTCTGACACACATATGTTCACTGACACACATGCAGGCTCACATACGTACATAAAATAGAAAAATAAAATCTTTGAATCAATAGGGAAAAGAGCAGTTAGCTACAGGTTTGGGTGGAGGTCAGCTGGGCAAATACTTGCAAAAGCAGAGTTGAAACTATTTCATGAGACTAATCTGACACAGAGGAGATCAGCGTATGCATATGCCAAACATAGAAAGGTTTTCTTTTGAAGATTTATTATCTTATGTGTGTGAGTACACTGTAACTGTCTTCAGACTCACCAGAGAGGGCATCTTATTCCATTACAGATGGCTGTGAGGCATCATGTGGTTGCTGGGAATTGAACTCAGGACTCGTGGAAAAGCAGTCAGTGAGTACTCTTAACTACCCAGCCATCTCTCCAGTCCTGAGCATAGAAACTTTGCTAAACCTGAAACAATCCCCAGAAGTTAAGAAAAGATTATTAAATTGCATTTTTCAAAAGACAAACAACAATTTGGTGGGACACAGTATTACTAGATGAGGGGAAAATAAAACAGGTGAAAATGAATGGCTGGAATAAAAACCATGTTGACAGGGTTAGACTAATGTCTCTGCCCTTGCTTTTGACCTTATGATATGCTAACATGAGTCCGGTGTCACAGAGGGTGCCATCCACACCACTTTTCAGTTTAAGGGGGGTGGGGAATCTATTATGTGTATGCAAATATGTACAAATGTTCTCATTTGCATACAAATGCATAAACTATAAGAAGGGAGGAACTCTTGCCCAGGATGGGTTCTGAGTGGCAGTAATGGAAGGTATTGTTTGGTTCTTAGTAAATTTAAAATCTTGTTTTCAAGAGACGGCTTCTCAAAGAAAGACTGAGCAGCGAAGGTACACAATGGAAGTAGAGAACGGGAAAAAATAGAAAGCCTAAATGAGCATTGGGGTTCCACCCTGGCTCAGAACCTGATTGGCAGCTGTGGGAAACGGGTCCCCTGCAGACTTCAGGAGGAACACGCCTACCTTCCGAACCTGGGCTCACTGTGTTCTCTTTCTCTAAGAACGGTTTCCTGAGGTGAGCGTTTTTTATAACAATTTAGTAACTTGGAGTCCCTAGTACTCGGGCGTGGTGTGAAATTTATGCATCAACAGAATTACCAAACCAGCTTTCTCCTTTTCTAAGATTACTGACTTTTTTTTTTCCTGTCTAGATTTGGTCACATTGGTGCAGGAAAAGTATTGCTATTGTTTTATTTTGAAAGTGGACCTTCTATTTGTTTTGTAAACACAAGATACTCATCTAACTACTTTATTATATGGCTTAATTTCTTTCAAAAGCACAAATCAGTCCTTTTTCCAAAGCAGGAAACATTTGAGACATTGACAGAATGGAAACCGTTAAGTAGGAGGCGGAGTGAGCAGTCATTATATGTGTTTTTCAAGTTAAAGAATTATCATAAACACTAATTATACCACTACCCCCCCCTTTTCTGGCTAAACTTTTAAAAATCAGCTTTAATTTTCTTTGCCTAATAGCTTACATAGAAGTGGTTTCCTCTACTGCTTCCCAGCACTGTCTATATAATGAGTCCTTTATGTGTACAACTGACTACAACAGGGTTGGACCCCTTCTCTATAGAAAAAGGAAGGTAAATTTCTGGTAGTGAAGAACTTTTCATTTTGAAATTAAGAAATGCAAGAGTCAGCAGGGGGCATTTAAAAGCTCATGCTGACCTTTCACTGTTTACACTTTTAAATATACACCCCCATTAATATTTCTGAGTAAATGATTGGGCTCTTACAAGGCTTTTTAATGAGATTAAATCGCCATCAGCTGGAGACCATGAGCCTCAGTCAGTCCTTAGAAGGGAAGGTTTCCTCCTGACTTAGTTTCTCTTCTCTTATTGTGATAAAATACCCTGACAAAAACAACCTAAAAGGAAAAGAGTTAATACCCTTTGAGGGGATCAGTCCATAACAACCAGGAAGATATAGCTGCAGGCAGGGGAAATACAGTGGGAAGAGCTGGAAGCTAACTGATTACATTGTATCCAAAAGAAGCAGGAAGCTAACTGATCATATTGTATCCAGAAGGAGCAGGAAGCTAACTGATCACTTTGTATCCAGGAGGAGCAGGAAGTTAACTGATTAC